>NC_081184.1:132308298-132608298 GCF_029867415.1 Vicia villosa | reverse complement strand
TGGGTCAATGTAAGGGCTAGGAGTATGTTGTTGGGAATAATTGGGGTTAAGATGGTGTTGTTGGAAGGGTCGATGTTGTTGTTTGAAGGGTTGGGGTTGAGGTTGGGTTTGAGGTTGTTGTTGGAAGGTTTGGTGTTGAGGTTGTTGTTGAAAGAGTTGGGGTTGATGTTGTTGTTGAATTAGTTGGGGTTGAGGTTGTTGTTGTTGTTGAGACCCACTTGGAATTGAACGCGGGTCAGTGAGAAAGTGTCCGTACGATGCATATATGAATGGAAGTGACCTATACCAATGCATGTACTGTGCTGATGGTTTTGTCTCCTCTTGTAATTGTGTTCCCTCCAACGTATAGGAGGCCCTATCTGTCCAACATTGTTGTTCGTCGTGGTATAGTTCTGTCCATGGAGTTTTACGGGACTTGTTTGTTTTCATCTTGTGATGATCTTTGAGGCACACTGGTGTATCGAGTGTATTTTGTAGATAGCCAAAATGAAGTTTCACTCGATCACTTTGATGCATTTCAACAATATGGAAACAAATTATATACGTTCTTGCACTCCAAATCGAACTATCTTCATCTCGTGGGGGCGCAAATCCTAGATAGGGTCTCCAAATAAACTGGCAAGTAAAATCAATTAAATAATTTTGTTAGTGTAACGAAATAGAGTTAAAACAAAATATATTCTCAAAAGAGATGAAGAATAGAAACCTGATCTGGCCGCATGTGATCAATTAGGAACCGATATCCTTGGAGAAAGTGGCGGGGGTTGTTCTTGAAGTTCATGCCTTTAACGCACCATTTAAACGAAATATAAAAATTATGCAAAATTAATTAAAAAAAATAAATATTGAAAAGTAATTAAAAAAAATTAAATATTGAAATTAAATTATATTTTACCTCGAAGCATGAGGAAATGTTGAATCGAACGCAGATTCGGGAGAAATAATAGGCATGCGTGTAAATGCCCAAGCTTGAAGAAGTAAAAGACATCCTGATATTTCTTTTACTTTGAACTCACAAGCTTTGCACATCTCCCTGTACAAGTTACACAAAACAGCTGAACCCCAACTATATGTTCCATGCTGATTAAAATCAAAGAGGAATTGTGACCATTTTGGGTGGACGTGGCTGCCGCTTTTATCGGGAAACAAAAGTTGTCCAATAAGAATCATTATAAAAATTCGAGCATATCTCATTTTATGCTCTTCTGTTGAAGCTTCTGTTGGTCTATTTGCTTCTGCTTGATAAATGCCTTTAAGCCATGTCAATCTTACAGCGGAACCATGTAAAGTATTTTCTGGTGGTGCTTCCCCTACGATTGCAGGCCATACATCATCATCTACATCAAAAGGACCATTTAATTGCGTACCTTCAACAGGAAGGCCTAGTAACATGTTAACATCCTCCAATGTGATGGTGCATTCACTAGTCGGAAGATGAAAAGTGTGAGTTTCTGGCCTCCATCTTTCTAATAACGCCAAAATTAAACGGTTGTCAATTTGGGTTGAGGGTATGTTTGTTACGTGGTATAAACTTGACGAAATTAGATACGGGACGAGTGCAGAATATGGCTCCAACTTTTGGTGACTTCTACATCTAAACCCATGTATATATTCATCATCTAGCTATAATAAAAAATAGTAATGTTACATCTAAAATACTTAAATGAAAATTATTTAAGAATAATATTTAAGAACTTAAACATAAACTAAAATACTTAAATGATAATTATTTAAGAATACTATTTAAGAACCTTAACATAAACTAAAATACTTAAATGATAATTATTTAAGAATACTATTTAAGAAACTTAAACATAAACTAAAATACTGAAATGATAATTATTTAAGGGGTAATGCTAACTTGTGCCCTTGGGGCACAAGTTTAGAAATCTATAAATGAAATGTTTGTATTGAAAAAATAAATAAATAAATTAACTATGAACTTTTAATCAAATTAATGCACAATTTTCAAACACAAAATTTCTATATCTAACACAAATATTCCATTTATAGATTTCTAAACATGTGCCCTTGGGGCACAAGTTAGCATTACCCTTATTTAAGAATAATATTTAAGAACCTTAACATAAACTAAAATACTTAAATGATAATTATTTAAGAATAATATTTAAGAACTTAAACATAAACTAAAATACCTAAATGATAATTATTTAAGAATAATATTTAAGAACTTAAACATAAACTAAAATACTTACATTAGCAATATTTTCTCTCGTTCCTCTATGAAGAGAACCCAACCAAATCAAGTTTGACATTTTTTTAAGTGTAGAGAATTTTAGAGATATAAGAAGTTGGTTGAGAGTGTGAGAAATGATAAGAGTTTGTGGTGTATTTATAGGAAAATGTAGGTGGGTGGGATAATAAATATAGGTGGGTGAAAAGTAAATGTAGGTTGGTGAAAAGTAAATGGAACAATAAATAACATAGTTGAATCATAAATTTATATTAAATCGGTTTTCTACACAATGTTATCACTTCATCTGCTGATCTACTAAATCTAACATACAATTCAAATGGCGTTTTGTTAAAACCACTCATAAAATCATAAAACATATTACGCACATCCTCATCGGTCTCTAATTGTGTTATTTCTTCAATTAGAATGCCATCGTCGTTGAAGTACCTGCGATTAAATGCTATATGACGAATTTTCCGATCAATTTCGGTGACCTGGCGTAGTTGATTTTTTAAATGATGGAGTTTCTCTCTTTCCATTAGTCGTGTAATTAATGGATCAGATAAAGCGGCGTTATAATCAGAAATTTGAACAGAAGTATTATACGGAACAATAAACACTGAGCAAAGTAGCAGTGCCATTTTTTGAGGTGTGCTATTTGCATACAAAATAGCCTGTTTATATAGGCATGCATGCTTCCCATCACGCCTGCACCATGTCGCCAATAGGAATGTGGAAAAGACCCATTGTCGCCATTTGCTTTGCAGTAAAGCCCCATGTCGCCAAATGCTTTGGAGAAAACCCCCCATGTCACCAAATGCTTTGGAGACAAGGTCCCATGCGTGTTCCACATGTAGCCCATGCATGCAGCGTTGAGACTTGCATGATAAATACTTGCAACATTATTTCTTTACATGCAAACCATCTTTTATGCAACAAATACCATCTTTCTTTTACTTACAATCCATAACAATCAATTGCAATGGCACAAAATAAAATACCTTGTATCATTCATTTCAATGGAAATATCGTTACACATGAGAATATTGGGGTAGTTTTTCAGAATACAACTAGCATTCTTGTCAAAGTTCATCGCAAATGTGATTTAGCGCACCTGACAAAAAAATTAGAAGAAACAATGCAAAAAAAAATCAGATATTTTTTATCGATATCCAATAATTGATGGAGCACGTGATAGTGTCACATACAATACTGCGAAGATCGAAGATGATGAAGATGTTACTTCAATGCTTAATTGTCACACTAGGTTCAGTGGTGGACATCCATTGGAGTTGTATGTTTGTTTTCACGAGGTAGAGGAAGTTTATCCCACGCAATCGTCCCAAACACATCAATATCAACAAAGCCAGTCCTCCCTACACGGAGAGCCATCCCACACCCAACATAACGAGCAATTGTTTCCGAAAGAAGAGGTTGATGATGATAGCGACTCTGATGATGCCAGGCAACTTGATTTATTTGGTGGTTCTAGTGACGATTCAGGTGACGAAATTATTCCCGTGTCACAACCTTCTCCAGTACTTGATTTATACAACCCACCATATCACATGAGAAATCATGTTTTCGATCCTATTGTGCCTGTGTCGGTCTTTGATTCCATAGACGAGGGTCATGAATGTGGAGGTTTAGAGGAGGGCATGAAGTTTGATAACAAAGAAAGTTGTATGTATGCAATCCGTCAATATCACATTAAAAATAGTGTTGATTACGAGATTCATAAGTCTGATACGCAACGTTTCTTGGTTAGATGTTGGATCGAAGGATGCGGCTTCACATGTAGAGCATCATTACGAAAGGGGTGTGGTAAATGGGTTATTGGTAGAATTGGTGGACTACACACTTGCATGGCGTCTGCTATGTCACAAGATCACTGCAAGCTTGACTCAAATCTTATCGCTCAAAGCATCAGAGCTCTTGTCAGCGACGACGCTTCAATCAAGGTGAAAACTATTATCGATCATGTTCGTACAGTTTTCAACTACACGATATCTTATAAAAAGGGATGGCTTGCAAAGAACAAAGCAATCGAGTCTATTTATGGAAACTGGGAGGCTTCATACAACGACCTACCTTAATGGTTGTTAGTCATGCGAGAGCATCTTCCTGGAACCGTAATAGAACGTGAAACACTGCCTGCATATTTAGATGATGGAATACAAATTAGTGGTGCAAGAATTTTCCATCGTCTTTTTTGGGCGTTTCAACCTTGTATCAGGGGTTTCGCCTATTGCAAACCAATTGTGCAAGTCGATTGCACATGGTTGTATGTAAAATATAAGGGAACGTTGCTAATGGCTGTTGCACAAGATGGGAATGGTAACATTTTCCCAATCGCCTACGCATTGGTTGAAGGTGAGACCGGATGGGCTTGGAGTTTTTTCCTGAAAAATTTGCGGCTCAACATGACCCCTCAGTCTGATCTATGTTTGATATCTGATCGACACGAGTCTTTAAAGAGTGCATACAACAACCCAGACAATGGCTGGAAAAATCCTCCTTCAGTGCATGTGTATTGCATCAGATACATCGCACAAAATTTTATGCGAGCGATCAAGGACAAAGACCTTCACAAAAAAGTTGTAAACATGGGTAATTTATTCTATATTTTTTTAGTCTTTTGTTCTTCAACCTTTAAACTCATATTTTTTTTGTACTAATCTTTTTAATATTGCATATACAGGGTATGCTCTGACGGAGTCTACATACGCTTACTATCGGGAGGAAATCCGACAAACAGACATGGAAGCTTTCAACTGGATAGAGAATCTTCCAAGAGAAAAATGGTCGCGAGCTTATGACAGTGGAAGACGATGGGGTCACATGACAATCAACCTTGTGAAATCATTGAACTCGGTGATGAAGGAAACAAGGAATTTACCTATTACAACACTGGTAAGATCAACATACTTCAGGATGGGCACATTGTTTGGGAGGCGAGGTCATAATTGGACAAAAATGTTGTCATCAAAGAAGGATTTCACAGATAATTGCATGAAAGAGATGCAAAAAGAAGTATAAAAATCTCACAGTTATAATGTCCTGAGTTTTGATTGTGAGAGAAACTATTTCGTCGTCCAAGAGACGGTTAATAATAACGAGTGCGGCCAGTTACTTATTATAACATCGACCTCCAAAAACAAACATGTGACTGTGGGAAATTTCAAACTTTTCATGTGCCCTGCTCGCATGCCATTGCAGCTTGTTCTCATGTCCGACTCAATTATCTGATGTTTATCCCTCCTGTATTTAGAGTTCGAAATATCTTCAAGGTATACGAACAAAGCTTCATCGGTGTTCCCAAAGAAGATCAATGTACTCAATATCAAGGTGATATTCTTTTACACAATGAAAGAATGCGACAAAACAAAAAAGGTCGCCCAAACAGCACTCGCATTAGGACTGAAATGGACACCGTTGAGAAAGTAAAAAGACGATGTGGAATCTGTCAAGGATTACATATGCGGAAAAAATGTCCGCATCGGCCAAATACAGCAGACCCTTCTAACTAGTTAGACATTCTTGAGTGCTTTAGAGATGTTGTTGTATTATTAGTATTAATTATGTTTAATAATATTTGTTTTTAAAATATTATTTTGTATTGTTTATTTAGTATTTATTATGTTTAAAAAAAATATATTTTATAATTTTGTTAATTTAAAATAATTTATAATTAATATTAATTATTTAAAAAAAATGATTTCAAACCACTTAAATAATTTATTGGATTTATATAATATAAATATATATAAAAAAATAATTTATATATAACAAAAATATTTAAAACAATAAAAACGAAAAAAAATTGGAAAATAGCTTGTCTGCAAAGCAATTGGTGACATGCCTTCATGTGGCAGACAGGGTCCACCATGTCTCCTTTTTGAATGGCGACATGCTTTCTGGCACAGATAGGACCCACCTTTTCTCCATTTTGAATGGCGACATGCTCTAGAGGTGTAGCAGTCTGGGAAATAAATTTCAGATAGTGGCATTTGGGGAATATTTTTTCACAGCTGTTGCATATATGGAAAAAATTCACAAAATGAAGCAGAGATAGAAGTTGAAGTTCATAAAGAAACAACTAGTAAAGGTAACAAACTAACAATGGCACGACTGCATCGGATTCGAATGATGAAGAGACTGACACTAGTGATGATGAGCAACTTCTAAAAGATACAAAACAAACTACCTACCTTAAAAATTATGTCACATGTCAACAAGCTGCAGAAGGTAGATAATTACATATTTTAGGCATCTTTAGCACAAACGATGATCAAGTGCATATGAAGAAACCATGAAGCTTGTAGTTAAGAGGGAAGATATTGATCAGGAGATAGAATTCAAACAAGCACTACGATTTAGTACAACAAAGTTGAGTCATATTTTTGTCTGAAAGTAAACATTTTTAATAAACAAAAATCATACATAGTGGTGAAGCAAAGAAACAAACATGCGAATCTTATTATACCACAAACACATGACCAAACATGGTCACTTATTTTAAATCTCAAGGCAGATTAAAACATAACGGTAAAGAAATTATAACCAAACATCCAACAATGACAAAAACAAAACACACAATCAAACACAAAACACATAACTTTTCTCATTGGAAAAATGGATTTGGCCAAAATCCATTTTGTTGAGAAACATTTCCCAAAGGAGGTGCACCATCATTTCCACCATTTCCATCCATCAAATTCATAAACCAAGGTTGCTTTTGCATAACATTAACATTCATATTCATATCCACCAACCCTTGACCATTATGACTCCCTTGTCCCACCTCTTCAACCTTAGGCACTCCATTAGCCACCATTGGTAATGGTTGTGCCATCATTTGGCCTTGACCTTGACCTTGAGAATTCTTGGTCAACATTTCAACTCTTCTATTAATCTCTTTCAAATATTGATCAATCAACCATGCCATGTCATTTAAATCAGCCATACTTATATTATTCATTACATTACCTCCACTAAGATATTGAAACATGAGTTGCGTCATTTCTTTTTCTCTATTATCTTTCCTTTGTTTCGTCAAGTGATCTTTCGCCTTTTCGATCCTTTGTTTTAGAAAACTCTCTTGATTAACCATCTTTTTGCTTTGTTCCAATTCAGGCATTCTTCTAAACTTGTTGAGCACCCTTTGGACTCCAGGTTGAGATGGCCAAACCTCTGGTTGAGGATCATACGGACTATAGATTATAGCACACGCATCGATTCCACAAAGGGTGCTAAGTTCACTAACCTTTTTCATTAGGCCTTTCTTCCTTTTCTTGAATGTCGCTTTCCTCGAAGAATCGTTGGTTATGAATGCGAGTTTCACTTTTTTTCTAGTCATGGTGTGCGGTGATGAAAATGAATGAAACGATTAAACTCTTTATATAGTGAATCATTGTTGGCAGCATTAACATAAGGTATTCAATACCAGATATGTTTGCTATGAATTGGAGATACGAGGTTAAATGTCGGATATGTTTGTTATGATTTGGAGATATTAGCTTAAGTGTCTTTCTATCGTTGGAGAATTAATATACTATGTCACTAAGATATTCAAAATGTATGTGAAACTGTGGCATTCTTAATTTCTTACATTCACTAAAGATTGAATTGGAAAGTATGAAAAAAATCATAAATAGGTAAAAATCTTTCAAATTTATGAAATTTAATTAAATTCCCATAAAATATCAAATTTGATTCGGGCAAAAGAAATTTTGATTATTTTCCAAGAAATTCGAGCATTGACTTTACATTTGGGATGATATATAATTGTGTGGAACTAGACAAAATATCTTACTAAATGAAGTACTAATATAATTATAATTAATAAAAAATATTAAAATGATTACTCAAAAAATATTTCTGATTTAGTGAATTTAATTTAGATGTTAAAGTTATGAAACCATTGACCAAGTATATGTATATCTCTAAGATAAATTTTATAAATCGAATGGATTCACATTTGAATTGTGAATGTAATTATTTTTTTTAGGTTAAATAAGGCGAAATTCGTTTTTCTTCCCTATCAAATAAATTTTTTGATCACCCCTTTGAGATGATAAAATTTATGTCTTTTACCTCCCTAATTGCACAAGTTACCCTGTAATATATTTTTATTTATTTACTTCCCAGATTCAGTGTTTTGTTTGCGCGCTTAAGAGGGAAATCGAAATAAAAAAATATTACAAGGGGTAATCCAAAAAAATATTGCAAGAGGGAAAAAGCGAATTTTGCCTATATTACAGGAGGTAAAGTGATATTAACCTTTATTTTAATAGTATTTCAAGTACTCTTAAAATATTTTAGAGTCAACACGCATGAATATTTCAAGTTTGCATAAGAATAATGAAAACTCGAACGTAAGATGAAAATCTGGAATTTTCTATGAAGAGGACAGGTTTATATTGCATGATTTTTTGAATCCGAAATGGCCTATTTATAGACGAAGTAGTGTTGTTTCACAAGGTTGTGACACTTCATACTAAGTGTTACAACTTCTCACCGGAGTACCGACAGTGTCACTGTATATTGCCGTGAGTAGCATGATTGTGGCCGGCCATCGCAGCATTAGCGGCGCCGCGAGTAGCTCGATTGCTCCGATAGCCGAAGTCGCTGTCGTCGGTGGCGACACTAGCAAGGGGGACTGCGGAGGTGAAAAGTGGCATAAGACTCAGGACCATCACACTTGTCCATATGACACTGTATCCTTTTTAGCTCCTTTTTTTAGTTAATGAATGTAACTCTATATAAGGACTATTAAAGTGACCTGAACTTTCTATGTGGGACTATTTCCTATATATTGAATGTTTATTTACTCACTTGCATGTTTTTTTGTCATTTTTGAACACGCCAATGGTCATTAATGATTGTCATTAATTACAACAATCTTCCACTTGTTCTAATAACTACAAGACCAATTTCAAAAAAGAAAATAAAGAATGTTATTATTGAAGTACCTTTCTATTTGAACTTAAATTTAGAAAGGACAACATAAATTATAATCGTAATTTTAAGTAGCAATGCTTTGAACTTGTTATTCCTTATAATTAGATCGGTGTTACCTTACGCACACCCTTTAATAGTTCTTCACCTACATCTCTCGCCTAGCACTATTTCTGGCCATGTGCTTTTCCTGTTTCGGGAATTTATCGTGAGAGAAACTCCAATTCTCACTTTGAGACATCACCGTCTCAAAATTTACATAGGTAAAGTTCATATTGTATCCACTTTGCTTGATATACATATTTTTGAAATTAAACTTCATTAAGAGTATGAAAAACACAACCCTTCAAATGAAATAGTCAACATTATTACATAATGTTGCATAAACATCCAAATCAATGGCTTGTTGTTACCCATTGAATATTGAGGTTAATATTTTCTTAATGTTAAATTGGATTGCTACCGTAGTTGGAGCTCTTACTCAAGGAGTTTCAATCTCATACCTTTTAAGGTAGTCTTTACTAAATCTCTGGCTAGTGGTTTAGTAAATAGATCAGCTAAATTATAGCTTGAACGTATATATATATATATATATATATATATATATATATATATATATATATATATATATATATATATATATATATATATATATATATATATATATATATATATATATATATATATATATATATATATATATATATGTGAGTGAAACGATTCCATCTTTAATCAATTTTCTCACGAAGGAATGTCTAAGACATATGTTCTTAGAGTTTCCATTATACACTTCGCTATATTTCCTTACCCAAAGTGGTTAGATTATTGAAATGTATCAGAATATTTGAAACATTGTTGTTGGCCAATGAAACTTCCAATAGAAGATCCCTTGACCATTCAGCTTCTTGACCAACAGAAGCAAGATCCACGAACTATGATTTCATGGTTGAGAGAGTGATACACTTTTTTTTTGCTCTTTCAATAAATTGCACCCCTAGATAATGTAAATATCCATCCAATTGTAGATTTATGATCTCCAACACTCAATATCCAACTCGCATCGATATAGAATATAAATCCTTGTGATGGCCTTTTAATTCTCACTGTTTAGATTACTAGTTAATCTTCTCATTTTACTTCTACAACACCATTTGCAAACACATAATTCACAAGAAAAGATCTTGGCCATCTAGATTTAAATTTCTCAAGAAACAAACTCATTCAAGAGTTGTACAACAAAAGTTTATGTCCTACCTGAAATTCTCTTCTCACCAAGTTCTTATCATGATACATTTTGCTTCTTTCTTTATAGATCACAACATTCTCATATGCTCTTAGTTTGACATCTTATAATTCATCCAACTTTAACAATCTCTTTTGTCCTGCTTCTTTTTCATCGAAACGTAATTACTTGATTGCCCAATATGCCTTTTGTTCTAGTTCGACAGGTAAATGACAAGTCTTACCATAACTAACTTATATGATGACGGTCCTAGATTAGTCTTAAATGATGTTATATAAGCCCATAGAGTGTCGTCTAGCTTCTTAGACCAATCTTTCCTGGATGTAGCAACCGTCTTTTCTAATATCTATTTCAGCTGCATGTTCGAAAGTTCTACCTGTCCACAAGTTTGAATATGATACGGTGTGGATATTTTATGCTTCACATTGTATTTGGCCAACATATTTTATAATTAATTGTTGCAAAAGTGCGCCCCCCATCACATATCAGAACTCTAGGGACTCCGAACCTAGCAAAAACATTCTTTTAAAAAAAATAGGGACAGATTGAGCATGAATAGCAACACTTGCAATGACTTAAACCCATTTATTGACATAATCAAAACATACCAAAATGTATATATCATAGTTAGATGGAGGAAATTGATCCATAAACTCGATTCCCAACGGCTAAAAGGTTTAACCTTTATTATAGCTTTAAGCGGCATCTCATCTCGCTTTGAAATGTTACTTGTTTTATAGAACTCGATGCATTCTTTCACATATGAATTACAATAATTGAATAATATTGGCCACCAGAAGCCACTTTGGAGTACCTTTGTTGTTCTTCGTTCACCACTATGATGGTCTCCATAAGCTCATCTATGGAAGTGCCACGTAATGTTTCTCGTTTCTTTTCCTGCAACACATCTGCGGATTAAACCGTCAGCACTAATCTTAAATAGATAAGGTTCATCCCATGAATAGTGGATAGCCTATTTATGGAAGTGTTTTTTCTACTACCAAGTATAGTCTTCCATAACACTTTTATGGCTTTATAATTGCCCATATCAACAAACCAAGGTCGTTCGCTAATTTCCATCAAGTGTTTGTCCAAAAATTCTTCAATGATGTTCTTTTCTTTTCTAGTCGCTTCCTCATTTTCTAACCATGACAAGTGATCTAATACAACATTTTTCAACACCCTTTTTATCTCTTATTTTCAAGTCGAACTCTTGTAGCAATAATATCCATCAGAGTAGTCTCGACTTAGAATCTCCTTTGTTGAAAAGGTATTTAAATGTTGCATAATTTCTAAAAATAACCACTTTCGAACCGATTAGATATACCTGAAGTTTTTCAAGGCGAATACTACGGGTAGTAATTCTTTTTCAGTGCTGGTATAATTCATCTTATTTTCGTTCAAAACTTTACTAGCATAGTAAATTGCGGAAAAAAATTTGTGCCATTGCTAAAGAAACGCGCCTAGCACGTAATCACTTGCATCCCACATCATTTCAACAGGTGTAGTTACAAGCTTTTCTTTAATAACTGAAAAAGCATTTAAAGAATTCATCATCAAAAACCAAATCAGTTTTCTTAGCTAGAAAATTGCAAAGAGGTTTTGCAATCTTGGAGAAGTCCTTTATAAATCTTCAATAAAAACTGGCATGTCCAAGGAAACTTATCACTCCTTTTACATTCACTAGAAGGATTATTTTTCAATCACCTCAATTTTGTCTTGATCCAGCTCTATGCCCTTTTAAGGGATTTTATTCCCCAGAGTGATATCTTCAGTTACCATAAAATGGCATTTTCCCAATTTAAAACAAGGTTCGTTTTGGTACATCTCTCAAGGACAACATTTAGTTGTGCAAGATAATTATTGAAATTATTGCCAAAAACAGAAACATCATCTTTAAATACCTCAATAGATGATTCAATCATATTAGAAAATATAGAAAGCATGCACCTTTGAAATGTAGCAAGAGCGTTGCATAGATAAAATGGAATCATGTGGTAAGCAAATGCTCTGAAAGCTGCAACGCTCCTGCTACATTAATTCAGCATGCGCAGACTCAGAGTCATCTCAAGGATCAGAAATCTACATGTGTCTGATGACACTGAATTTTCCATCGGCGAACTAGGAAGAGAATCATCGGAAGGGGATTCACTTGAACTTGATTAGACAGGAATTCAAATAGTTGAAATGTCAACAGTTGAAATCATTAGAGAAGAATCTGCATTTTGACATTGATTACAATTTCAACAACAACAAAAAACAAGATCAAAACTCACAACACAAGACATAAGAGCTAATCTCAAATAGTTAGAAATCATCATATACAAAATCTGTGGACACATTTGGATACAACCCACTTCCAAACAAACCCTTTTCCAAAACCCAATCTTCAATCGTAGCTTGAGAATTCAAAGGTTGATCAGTAGGCACAGGATGTTCAGCCCCCAAAACCACAACATTACTAAATGTCTTTCATTTTTGCACATAACCAGCTACATCTCCATTCACCTTCCAAATCTCTCTCTCCGCAGTCAAAAACTCATCAATCCCTTCCCATTTCATAGTCTTCACCCAAGCCTCAACTTGAACCACGCCATCTCTCAAATCACGCTGTCCTTGATACAACAACACCCTAGTCCCCTCTTTCAACAACTTCTCCACCATAAACTTCACACTTTTCATCACATCAGCATGCAATACATCACCAACAACATCACTGCATATCTCGTAAACAAACGATTCATCAACTTTCACTCCTAAAGCCTTCTTCACTTCAGCAATGTTCAAGAACTTTTCGACCAAATCATCTTCATAAGGAACTTTCCTTGTATAATCAAACAACGTGGCCAACCTTGTCATGTTACTCAATAAACTAAATACATTGTTTCTAGCATCAGTTGCCTCACTCCAATTCCCTCTTTCAACCAATCTAACAGCTTCAAGTTGAGCTTTTTCCAACTCATGCTTTTGCTTCTCATTGATTAATCCAACATAATAAGCATTAGCAGCATGAGTAACAACTTGTGTTATAGGTTATGTTAATCCATTCCCAATAGCCAAACCAGCTAAATTCACTCTCTTCTCAGAGTGTTTCAACTCAGCGTTTTTCTCCAATATGTAGTATCCAATTGCAGGAACATATTTTCCAGCATAGCTTTCGCCGGAGATATAAATAGGATGGTGTTTGAAAACAGGATCAAGTTGAACAAAACTTGTTATAGCAGCGAAAAGGTGTTTTGCAACTCCGTTTTGATCGGTTGGAATCTCTTGTGGGGTTGAGACTACACTGAAGCCAGTCCCAATTGGATTATCGAGAAAAAGAAGACCAAAGATTCTGTTCCATGAACCATGGTTGGGTTGAAGGGTGAGTGATTTGGTGACACGATAGGGTGCGAGTTCATAGAAGTTGGCAATCATGGAAGAGCAGCCAGGGCCACCTTGAAGCCAGATAGAAGTGGTGTTTGGGAGAGAGGTGAGGTTGAGTTTTGGGCTTCATAGAATGTGTAGAAAATGGAGGAATTGGAGGTTGAACGTACTGGTAGATAACCTGTTTTGGTGGGAAGTGCTTCTTTGGTGGAATGATGTTGAAGAATCTGAGAATGAGAAGCATAAGAAGAAAACAAGGGTGTTGATGAAGAGGGTTGTTGAATCTTTTCCCATGTTGATCTAATTTAGTATGCAGTTAAAATTTTGGATATAAAAACAGAATTAGAAGGACAAGAAATATGAAGTTGGGATCTCTTGTTGTCTCTGGATTGGGTAGCACATATATTACCTTGGAAACATCATTTTATCAATCCAAAACAATTAGTCATAAAAATTGAAGAGAGTGTATATATTAAATTGGCTAGCACATATGTGATCTATATATTAAATGCATTGATATTCAATAAGATCTAAAAACGTTTTTTTTTAATTAAAAGATTGAAGAGAGTGTATGTTAGAAGGTTCAAGTAGACTTAATTTGGTGGTTTAAGCCTTGGTTTTTAAGTGAATAACAAACTTTCCATCTTTTTCAAAAATCTATTACAGTTAGTTGTAAGTAGTTAGTTGGGTTTGTTAGATGACTTATGAATAAAGTTACGATGTAATCATAATTTTTTGTCTTAGGCTGAATGAATGAATTTACACATTTACAGCTTCTCTTTTCATGGAGTTTTACATTTTCTAACATGGTATCATAGTTTTTTTTGATCAAGATGTTTCTTCTTCTTCTTCATTGAAGTTGTCTTCCATTTTCTTCTTCTTAGAGCTTTATCACAGCCAAGCCTCCCCGCTTTGCTCCCATTGATCCACAATTGGATCAAAATAGTCCATATTTTGTTCATCTAAGATATCTTCCATTTTCTTCATCTTCTGTTAACGTTACTCATGGGCTTAATGGTTTCAACTATCATTCATGGGTGGGATTAATGGGCCGTGCTCTTAGTGCCAAGAAGAAATTGGAATTTGTTGATGGATCTATTCTTGTTCCAAAGTATCTATTTGATCCTTCCATTTGTGTTTGGAATAGATGCAACATGTTGAATCATTTGTGGATGATCAATTATATTTTAGAACCCATTGCACAATCAATTGTGTTCATGAAAAATTTCATATATGTATGCTCTTAAGGAGATCTTGTTTGTGTTTCTGAATTATAACAAGAAATGTATGCTCTGCAAGATTCAAAATTTGTAACAGATTTCTTTTATGAATTAATATTTTTTTTTTGAAAAGAATTGGAAATATATATGTCAATTCCACGTTGTACTTGTCGTGTTATGTGTTTGTTGCTCTTTAAAATGTATCACTTGCAAGTATACATGTATATTTGAAAGTAGCAATTGATAAAAAGTAAGGATATCGTACTCACAGGGAGTGAATGTTATAGATCGATTTTGTAAGACACTATCGTTGAAATTTAAGCATGAGCAAGGGTAAAAATAATATGAGTGTTGCGAGTTTAATTTTCTTAAACAAAATCTAAACAGTGTAAAGTGATAGTTGAGAATATATCAAGAGAGTTTATGATGAGCTATGATCCGTTTCAGGAAAGGTCAAAGTGTGATCTATGTGTGTATTTCTACAACATCAAAAGCATGTGTAACAAGGCAAGGGAACAAATCTCTAAGTCACTTATAATCCTAAAACACATCTATTATATTCTTAAAATTCTTTATAGTTGTAACTCCTTATCTCTAAATGAACTAATCAAGTGAATATCTCTATTCTACTCTTTTCAACTACTTTCATTATGAAATCCACACTACATAATAAAACAAGGCACTTAACAACACATCACTTAACATAAAAACAATATAATATTAACTTCTCATTGCTCAACAAACCAAAATTTTAACTCATAATAAGCTAAGACAAACTACATACATGGTTCTTAAAGGAAACATTCATAAACAAATGATGAAAAAGAAATGTAAACCTAAAAGTAACGAGAAGTTAAGACAAACCTCATTGATATGGATAATCAACAAGAGATGACTTTGGTCGGGCCAAGACTTAGCAGATGGTATTGATTCAGACCTAAGCATTAGGTCAGAGGGTTGCTCCTCCCCCGAAACCCTAGCGAGAACTAGCAAATTCCTGTCAAAACTCCATGAACCGTTTCTCAAGACTCTTTCCAAATCTCGTTTCATAGAAAATGAAAGAGGAAAAGATTTTTACTCGGCTCTTAGACTTCCATTGGATTCTTTAGCTTCCATGCCTCAATCATCGTGTTAGTGAAAGCTCGAGAATTAAAGTTGTTGTCTGTCCACATTCAACATTACTCCTTCCTTTTCCTTAGATAGCTAGATATTTTTGCACTTATCCATTAGAGCAACTTAGGAAACTCTCTAGTCGAAAAGGAAAAAGAAGACGAACAACTTTCTCAAGCAAGTGAAACAACAAATCAAAAAAAAATTGAGGAAAGAAACCAGAAGAAACTGAGGTTAAAAAAACAACCTCAAACCCTAAAAAGGATGAAAGGGGAGTGAAAAGGCATGATAAGGTTTTAAAGAGAAGAGGAGCCCCTCTCTATATAAAAAACATGTGAGTTCTACCCATATATGTTGTCATTCATATGCAAATGAAACACAGTTATATTTGAGAGTCTATATAAAAAACATGTGAGTTCTACCTATATATGTTGTCATTCATATGCAAATGAAACACAGTTATTTCTTGTAATTAGAATCAATTATCTTGGTATTACAAATTCTAAAGTGAAGTTAGTCAAACACCAAACAAATTTGAAGCAAATTTGATTGCTCATTTGTTAAGTAAAACGGTCAGTTTTCATTTTATTCTTCTTTGTATTGAAGAAGAATTGATTCATAATAAGAGTGGAGTGTTTTCATTTTATTCTTCTTTGTATTGAAGAAGAATTGATTCATAATAAGAGTGGAGTTTATTTGTGTCAAATAAAAAACTTCTAACTTTTTGCCTACATAAAACTTCAAACAGAGGCTAAGTACATTTAGTTCAGTTTGTTATCGGTCTGATGTAAATGTATTGCTTTGACAGGGCTATTCAGGTCATGCAACAGCAAATAAAGAAGTTCAGGGATATAAGTCCACCTTCAGATATGTTCGTTGATTTTTTTTTATGCTATTAAACTTGTGATTATGAATGCGTTGCAGTGCTTATTAATCCCAATTAATATTTTGTTCCATGTTACAAAAACGCTTGAAAATCATTTTGGATAGAGGCACACAACAAAGCTATCTGATCTGGAAAGACAACTTTGTCACAAAAATACATTAATCACCTACAGTATAAATTGGTAGAGGAACAACAAGATTTTAAATTAAAACTGTCACACATCAAATGCAACAAATAGAGTAGCACAAGCTTTGATTGTATAAGCAATTACTTGGACAGTGGTAAATCAGTTAGCAGATAATTATATAATCATGCAGACACGATCCAGATGCTCGGCACAACAAAACTAGTATGCTGCACCAAGAGAACTAACACTAGATCTGTCGAACCAACCATACATCAGAAGTACCTGCTTTAATCATCACTTTCTTAACAACCCAAGTTTAAACTAATGAAAACCCCTAATAAACCATAGTCATAGCAACATAGATGATTACAGCAAGATATATAAGCAAAACATCATTGCATATCTAAAATTTCCATAACAAACATTAAGGCTACAGTTTAGATAAATTGAGAGTTATGAATTGTATGGTTGTGAAATGTAATGGCGTTTGGAGGCGGAAATGTGGTGACAGCACAAAATCCGTACTATGATGCCATATTGATGTAAAGGGCATGAAAGACAGGGCACCCCGTAGAGAACCTACGGGTATTTCAGAGCCACAGATTAATACTGCTCTCCCCTATATGCTTCAGCCCTAACCTTCATCACTAACAATTCATAAAATCAAACTAACTTGAAGAGAATAAAACAAAAATTGAAGAAAATGAAATGTTTTTTTGTTATCTAATCAAATACAAACTTGCGAAGGGTAGCTGCGGCAGTATGAAACCCTAATAACATACAGCTGCCGTGCCTCTTCGTACTTATAATACGAAGGTTGGGAATAGGTTGATGGGTTAAGCCACTCTTATTGGGCTTGGACCAAAGTCTAATGGGCCTATAATGTCTCTCATTTAGGAGAATTTAACATGCTAACCCGTATTTTATACGTGACACCTCACATATTTGCATGTGGATAAAAATGTCTATGATACTATTATTTACCAACTCAAAATTATATTTGGTTAAAAAAATTATGTTTACTAAAGTGTAATTTTTGAAATTTTCAGTAGTTAAAACAAAAATTTTGGTACGATTTTTTTCACATTTTGTGCAAAGTTTGCATACATAACGAAAATATAAAAAATATAGTATATTCTAGAAAAAACATGCAATTTTACCTGATTTTTTAAAATTGTTGGTGAAAAAATACCATAAAATTTGAAATTTTTTATAATTGTTTGAAAAAATAAAAATAAACAGTTACCGAGAATTTTGAAAATTCCGGTAGACATCTAAAATCAACGGTTATTTCCAAAATTCTGATATACCGAAAATTTTTCCTATATTCAAAATATTTGGTGGTGCACGATAAATTTTTACTTGTGCGGTCCAAAATCAGCAGACTCGTCTACAGATTCTTGTATAGATTATACACAGTTTTTCACCACTAGCGATGTATTTTTTTTAACATGTTCAAAAATTAAAGGTTTTTTTGTCTCTTTGATATTGATAATTTACTCTTTATATGTTGTAAGCGACATATATTTCAGTCTTGATCTGAAGTATTAGCATGACACAGTCTAGTGGTAAACAACATGGTATTATTGTTGTCACTATTCGTTTTGACACTGCAAATGGGATACGAGGGAGGAGAGATAAATTGAACATGGGTTGTGAGAAATGACAAAGCTATAAAAGGAAGAATACATCTGAAGGCAATAACTCATCAAAAGGCATTATTGTATGAAAGTTAAATGTCCTTTTTGGCTGAGATTTGTGTCAAGTACGGTTGGAAGGTGATGGCTAGGTGTGGGTTGCACAATCATCAACTATCTAAGGATTTAGATGGCAATGACATACGGGGTCATCTAAAAGATCACAAAAGACATTTTGTGAATGATATGACGAAGTAAAATATGGCTCCAAGGTACATAGTTGCTGCTTTGAAAGACAAAGATTCAGAAAATCTCACGAGTGTTACCTAAGTGTATAAGGCTAAAGCTACATACAATAATGTCGCGACGTGAAAAATATCAGAGCATATGAACGCTCAAAATACAACAGAGTCGCCAGAGAAGTTTATTTTTAAAAGGGAAAACGTCAATAAGACTCTAAAAGAACAAAAATATGGTCGTCGCAATCGGATTCAGGTTCAGAATCGATTATACGCGGGGAAAGTATTATCACCCCACACATTCGTTGTACTCAACAGAAATCATTTAGTTAGTTTTGCAAATAAGAATGTTAGCTTACATTATTTATTTTCTTCTAATTATTGCGGGATACTTATAAAATAAAAGAAAGGGGGAATTGTTAGGATTTTTATAAGGGTGTTTGACAAGATGTTGAATCTCACTCCTACGTATCCCCATGGGGATCTCAAAGCTACATAGTTCTTAGTAGCAAATCAGTATTTGTTGGTTGATTTTAGTGAATGATGTTTAAGTCGCATTCAAGCGGTTAAAAATTGCTTATTGCTCGTGCGTGAGAGACTAAAGCGTTTGTTTGTATCGCGTTAGAATGGATAAAATAGGATTCGTTTATGAAAAAGTTTGCATTGCGCTTGGGCAAAAAATGAATAAGTTTAGTCTTGACAATGCAAGCCACGAGAGAACTCTTGCTGCAACTCACTAGAAGCTGACTGAGGATGAAAATGAAGCTAATGTAGATCAAAGTCTATACAGAAGTATAATAGGAAGTTTGCTATACCTCACAACTAGCTGACCTGATATCACATTTTTCATTAGTGTGTGCGCCAATTATCAAGCAAAACCCAAGTATAGTAATCTCACCCAAATGAATACAATTCTGAAGTATATCAGTGGGACTTATGACTATGACATATTGTATTCTCATGATACAAATCCAACACTAGTAGGGTATTGTGATGCAGATTTGGCTGGTAGGCATAACAATAAAACTCATACCTGTGGGTACCCGCCCCGAAGTTGACGGGGAAACCCCGCTTTGATTGGGTTTGAGTTTTCCCCGATTATAAAATATGGGGATGGATCGGATAATGGGGACACTAGTACCCGCCCCGTTTATTTCATTATTATTTATATTTCATAATTTATATTATTAAATATGTGGCTGATGTTTTTTTGGTAATTTGATTTGTATTTATTATTTAAAATATTTGAAATGTATGTATGAAGTTTTTTGAGATTGTTTTATTTTATTATTTATAATGTAATTTGATTTTTGAAAAAGTAAATATTTTTATTTAAAAAATTAACTTTACTAAATGAATGCTGGCGGGGTGGGGATACCCGAACCCGTTTGGGACGGGTTTGGGTTTTAATCCTCCATCCCCGTTTGGGTTTGGGGCGGGGAACGAAGATTGATTGGGGATTCGGGTTTGGGCATGGGGAGGTAAAAACCATCCCCGACCTACCCAGTTGCCATGCCTATTGACTGGGAGTACAAATGACAAAAAAGTACTTCAGGTGGATGTTTTTTTCTTGGAAAAAATTTGATTACTTGGTTCGGCAAAAAGCATACTTGTGTCTCTCTATTCATTGCTAAAGTTGAGTATATTTATGTTGGAAGCAGTTGTACTCAATTGCTCTAGATGAAACATATGTTAAAGGAGTACAATGTTAAACAAGATGTCATGACATTGTTCTGCGACAACATGAATGCCACCAATATTTCAAAGAATTATGTCCAACATAGTAGAACCAAACATATTGACATTCGCCGCCACTTCATTAGGGATCTTGTGGAGGATAAAGTGGACAATTTAAAGCACATTGCAACTGACCAATAACTAGCTGACCGATTCATTAAGCCATTGGATGATGTCCACTTTGAAAAATTGAGAAGTAAACTTGGTGTGTGCATATGTAACTCCACCAAAATTGCACATGTGCATGATAAATTGGGCAATTTATAGCACATTGCAACTAACCAACAACTAGCTAACATATTCACTAAGCCATTGGATGATGTCCACTTTGAAAA
This sequence comes from Vicia villosa, assembly GCF_029867415.1. NCBI lineage: Eukaryota > Viridiplantae > Streptophyta > Magnoliopsida > Fabales > Fabaceae > Vicia > Vicia villosa. Next base: position 132,587,241 of record NC_081184.1, on the reverse strand, counting down.
ATTGAGAAGTGAATTTGGTGTGTGCATATGTAACTCCACCAAAATTGCACATGTGCATGCTCATGAATCACGAACTGCACATGCCATTGCTAATACATCCAAATCTGCAAAAACTAAGTCTATCGAAGTTGCATCTTAACCAAATTCAACCACAAAATTTAAGTCTGCATGAATATTTAAGAAAACATATGATTTGCTCAAAGAGGTTGGAACTTCGAGAATAGGAACGAGGTAGAAGATGAAAACAAGGAAGTCATGAACTTAGATTATTTATATTTTGTTTTAGAATCTATATTATTTTTTACATTTTGTTTTAGATTCTTTATTATTTTGTTATAGCATTAAAATCATTTTTCACATATTTTTCTTATTATGTGTGGTCTGGCTTAAGCCTATGTAGGCTAGCCTGTAGGCCCCTGTTATCGGTCTGGCCTATTTTCACCCCCTACTTATAGGAAACCCTCCATATGTATGTATCGACGACTCCGTATCAGCTTGAGCCTCCACCTCTGTGTCAACTACAAAAAGAACCTCTATATCAGCCTAAGGAGGAACCTCGATATTAGTTTGTGGATGAACCTTAATATCATCATGAGGATGAACCTCTACATCATCAACAATGGCCGCATCAAGCTCAGCATCAAGATCTCTGTCTCCTTCAGCTCTACCACTTCTACACTACATAGTTCAGAGTAATCGGGACTGCTCAATCCTCTTGTGGTGAGAATCTATGGGGGGCTACTCTACCCGCCCTAAGATGCAAATTATCACCGTCATCCCCACCACCTCCACCAGAGCTTTCTACATCTGCTCTCTCTGATATGTCGGCTAGTGTAGAAGGCCTTTTCCTTTGGTCCTCAATACAGTAAAAAAAAAACTATCAGATTTTATAAAAATCCAAAAATTAACATGACTTTACCTAAATTTTTGAAAAATGTGGTAACTAACATGAATTTATATTAAAATTTTAAAAATTACCAGTACACATGTATTCATTTTAATCCGATATTTCAAAAATTTCATTAAAAATGTATTAAAAATGTATGTTGGTTATCGCATTTTTTAAAAATACAGATATAAATTCAGGTAAAATATGTTTTTATATCAAACATTTAAAAAATGTTAGTAAAAATTAATGTTTTTTCCAAAAAAAAAAAACAATATAAATCCTAAATTTCCGATATAAATCCATAAATTTAACGGAAAAAAACTTAGTTGTAAATATGTTGCAGAAGGTTAAAAAATGAGGTAAAAATGTTAGTTTATCCAAAATCTCCAAAAAAATGACAAATGAATAAAAAATTATATTTTTAATATAAAAGAGTATTATAATAGGAACACTTATAAATGGGGGGTGTCAGAAAAAATACTCGAAAAATATCAATCAATTAAGTTTTAAATCTTAACAATTTGCTTTGGCCTAGGGCCAGCATCACATAATGAGAAAAATATGTGGAAAAAAATGATTTTAACTAACATTACTTTTCACGTTAAATAAACTCTATTTTAGTCATCAAAACCTACTTTAGGATATAATAACATACCTATTCGTGTGTTTATACAAACAAAAATGCTATTTTTACACCAAATCTTACATCTACACTGTATGTACGGACGACACTGTTCATGTACAGACGTCATTGTCTATGTACGGACGAATACTATTCATGTACGGACGGATACTATTCATGTACGGACGTTTATTTTTAATACCTTGACGTGTATTAACCAACTTCATTACTGCATTAACCAAGTTTTTACACTGCATTAACCAAGTTTGATGTCTGCTAAAAAATATTTTTAATACCTGGATGTTGCATTAACCAACTTTATTATTGAATTAACCAAGTTTTTACACTGCATTAACCAAATTTGATGACTTGCTAAAAATTATTTTTAATATCGGGATGTTGTATTAAGCAACTTCATTACTGCATTAATCAAATTTAGTGACTACTGTAAAGTACTGTTGGGTGTAAGTATTGGTGTAACAATTGGGTGTATGAATAACATTACTCTTATAGAAAATCGTCAGTTATATATGGCCATCCCTAAACTGATAAGAGTTTATGAAAAAAAATAATATTTTACATTATGCATTGACAGTGTAATATAATTTTATACTCTCAATTAATAACAGTAAATTATGCAACTATATCATAATATTAACTTAAAATTTACCGTATGATATGGTGGAATTTAAGTACCATTTTCTCTATTTCAAAAGTATAATATGACGACAAAGTGACAATTAAATTATATTGGACTTTGCATATCCATCACTCACCAAACTTTTTTCCCTTGTCGTTGACGGTGGCAGTGGAGCCTCATGCATTTGTATCCCATCTCATGTTGCTTTGGGTTGAGGAATCATTAAGAAGAAAAAGAAACAATAAAAAACAGAAAAGACGCAACAAATTCTAAATCAAATTGAGCAAGTAAATAAATATATACACCTCCTTACCCAACAAGTAGAATAAATTCACTTAGAAAGCACTTAAGCAATGCCACATGGGTTTATTTCTTGTGCTTTATTCCTAATGAATGGCTACAAACAAATATACGTAATCATGCACTCTATCATAAATTTTTGTCACTTTTTTTTTTTTTTATAAATATTTTTAGCCAAAATTCGTGTCTTAAACATACACCCAACATGTCTAGGAGACCAATTGAATATATGTTCCTAATTTTGATACCTAACTAATTAACAAGACAAAAATTATCTAGCTAGCAAATCCATGATATTGGAAATTTGGAACAATTTTGAAAGTAGGATATTGAAAGTTGCATCTTATTTTGGTGGGTTTTTTTTTTTTTTGTAAAGATAAAAAATATTGGAATATCGAACTTTGAGTACGGAATGGGATAAGGAAAATGCCCTATTGGATTCCATGAACATTCTTTTCTTAGTTGGATTTTTCATGTCTGGATTGTGTGATCCAAAGAAGTGTTTTGAAAATTGTTGAGGTAGAACAAAATAATCAATAATGGGGAATAGGCAACGTTTATATTCAAGTTTTGTTCTACTTTTGTTTATTGATTGTTCCATTGTTATTTGCTAGCTTGATAAGAACATCGATATAAATGTTGACTTTGATCCAATGATATTATATCTTCCCAATAAATGAAGAAGCATTCCTTGACGGGCATGTCAATGTTTTAGGGTCAATTCTCGATGGGCATGTCAATGTTTTACATGTATAAGCAAGATAGATTTCCATTGAATTTTTATCACAAGTGAAATTCTTTTTCCATTTTTCCAATTTTATAAACATCATCAAAAGTTCCTAGTTTTAAGATATTAAAAAAATATATCTAAATTCAGAGTGTGTTTTTGAAACTTTTGAATTCTAGAATGAGTGGTAAAAATGGAAAATCTATCTAGACTATATATATAGTCTGGATATATTAATTTTTTAATGTATAAAAAAACTGAAATTTTGTTTATAATAAAAAATGGAGGAAGTATTTTTTTTTTCTTCTTATTTTCAAAACATATAAAAACTCTCAAAAATATGAAGTTTGTGCTGGCAATCAAGTCATCATTGAATTCCGGACACGCCATTTTCGTCTTATTAACGTTTTTGCAAATAAATTAAAAATGTAATGATATTGTCATAAAAATATTATACTTTAATCAAATTAACCTTATTAATATATTGAAAGTTGTGTACATAATAATTAAAGGATACAATTGTAAAAATAACAATCACTTTTATATTAAAAAGTGAGAATGACACTCATTTTAAAATAAATTTTTTTCTCTAAAACGACATTCATTTTAAAACAGAGAGTACTTAATTTGTACCAATTAAATTTGGATTGTAGGACTTTTGCAAGCATTTGATAAACGTTCAAATTGTAAAATACTAGGATATTGCAAATTCTCTTATAGTTTTGGATCTTAGATTTTTAATTAAGTGTTTTTAGTAGCTGATTTATTTTTAAATTGGTTTGAACTATTTAAGATATTGAAACTCTTTATGAATTTTCTACAAAAGTGCATGTGAAAGTTGACATTGCATCTCAAATTGTTAACGTAAAAGTTAATGTTATCTCTCGATATACGTATCGAGGATAATACGTATATGATTTATTTAGTCGTATTTTTAATCTGGTCTAAATTCAAATTATATAGTCTAAATATTAATTTTTTTAAACAATTATTTAACTTTTTTTATTTGTTTTAAATTCTATAATCTCAAATAGGGGTGGCAAAACGGGCCGGGGCCCGCCGGGCCGTCCGCGCACCCGCCAAAAAATGGCGGGTTGGGTTGAGATTTTAGGCTCGCCGCTCGCCAAAGCCCGCCCCGCCAAAACCCGCCGCCCGCCATACCCGCCCAGCCAAAGCCCGCCGCTCGCCAAAGCCCGCTCCTCCTCCAAAAATCACTCTTTTTTTAGTTAATTCTAGTAATTGTAATTCTTGATTCTTTATTTTATACATTTATTTATAAATATATGTAATATTTTTTTGAGTAAATGTTAAAAAATTACTTATATAAAAAATTGTTTTAAAAAATAAGTGAAAAGTTTAATTAATAGGTAAAAAAAGCCTATTAATCTTTTAAAAAAAATATAAATAAAAATAGGCGGGTAAGCCCGCCGCCCGCCAACCCGCCATCTTGGCGGGGCGGGCATGACTTTTATGCCCATTTTACTTGGCGGGCATGCCCACCCCGCTCGTTTTTTGACGGGCATAAGGCGGAGCGGACGGCGGGCGGGGCGGGCGGCCCGTTTTGCCACCCCTAATCTCAAAGCTTCAAAAAATAAGTTATGGATTCTAGAATATAATGGACAATTTTGTCAAAATGAGAGTTCCTAAGAGGGTTTAAGGGTGCGTTTGATTTGCTAAAAAATGAGGTATTGGATATGACAATTTTTTCGTACCATATTTGATGCAAAACTAATCATAATACTGGACAAAAAGTATGACAAGGGACTGGACAAAACTATGAATTCTTGTCCCCCACTAAACCGTGGAACAACTTTAAAATCATATTTTGCTAATCAAACGCACCCTAAGAGTGGGAAAAGAGTTTTACAAAGAATTTATGGTTCATAATGAGGAGAAGCATTTATATTGACTCAAGTACTCACCAAAACAAGTGAGAACGGTATCACATATTCACCCAAAATCTTAAGGCATTAGGTATACGACTTCTCTCACTTATAAAATGCTCAATCTCCAATGCGGGACTTCAAATTCACACTTGTATTTCAACAATCTCCTATCAAGTGTGAGTCCATCCACTAAGCTTCCCTTCATACGAAAGCTCTGTCATCCATATACATTTGTACTGCCGTTGACACCCTTACCACATTACGAGAGTTTCAAGAGGACACGTTGTCTGACCACCACCATATCAGAAAGACTTTTGATACGGGGAGCCGATCTCTTACTCGAACTGGACTTTAATACCACTGATGATGAGTCATCATGAGAGGAACCATCCACATTGGTCAAATACTCCCCCAAATAAATTAAAGAGACATCACATATTCACTCAAAACTTTAAGGCATTGATTATATGTGTCATCTCACCTAAAAGTGAGACTCTAAACTCACACTTATATCTCAACAAGACTAATGTAATATATATAAATTGACTTTAATGGCTCAAAGGATGCGAAAAATCTTGATTCCTACATTTAATAGAGACTGTATTTAAAATTATTTTATATTGAGTGACAATTTTTTAACCTACACTTAAATTTTGTAAAAATAAATTAGTTGGACATATGATCATATTTAATTCCTTTGCAGGTATAATTTATTTATACGAAAAGTTATTCTAACTTAAAAATAGAAATCATAGTTTTTTGTTTTAAAATACATTAAATATAATTTTAGCTTCAAATCACTTTTAACCTAAATCATTTTACTATAAATTAATTTTTATCACTATAAAATCAAGCACACTCTCAATTTACTCTTGTCTAATCGTTAGAGTTTTGAGTTCAAAAAGAAAAAGAAATCCAATTAACAACAAAATAACCAAAGTCAGCTATTTAAAAGTGCATTTCTATACCAAACAATAGATCACACTTTCAACCTTTTCCTACTCATAATTATGTTGCAACTTGCATTCTTTTTACACAAATTTGTAAAGTGTTATTAGATGCATAATGATCAAAATTCAATGATGAGACCGACTTCCCACATTATTGTACTACCTTCACACACCACTATCACTTCCTATGCTTTATTGTCCTAGATTCTAAATTAATTAAACTTTGCAATCACTTTTACAACTAGATCATGAAGTGGGTCTCTGAAATTCTGCACCTTATCTTTCTCAAAAAGAGGAACCAAAAATAGAAAAGGAAGAAAAAGAATCTTGGAGTTTATTGAGAAAGGAGTGAGTGGGGTTCCTTATACCTACTAAAAAGAAAATATATATCATTCTTGTGCCATTTGAAAACTAGGGTTGGCAAATGATATGGCAATACAAAATATATTAGCTGTTACAAATATCTAATTCAAGAAAAAAAAACCTAGATTTAAAAAAAAAGAAGTAAATTAATTATGACAAACAAGGTTTTAAACAACACTTTTATCTTAGACAACACTTTACAGTCTATTTTGGGGATATAGATCGTCTCCAACAACTGGATGGTGCAGCTCAATCACAACCATTTATTTCTATCTAACATATACTATCATTAACATTAATTAATAAATGAATGACTTATATTGAAATAGGACAGAAAACATAGGAGAGGGAGTAGGAGTGGATCCATTTTCCTATTTTGATGATATTGTAAATATAAACGTTATAAAAACATTTAAGTTTATTAAAGATAGGATTTGGAGGAAAATTAATTCCTGGAGTAGTAGAAGCTTATCTCAAGCACGGAGGGAAACCATGATTAAATCTGTGTTACAGTCTATTCCGACTTATATGATGAGCCTTTTTCTTCTTCCTTCTACTTTATTATATGAGATTGAAAAGATGATGAACTCGTTTTGGTGGGGAAATAAAAGAGATAGAGCTAGAGGCATTCACTGGTTTTCGTGGGATCGCTTATCTATGCCAAAAGATGTAAGGGGTATGGGGTTCAAGAATTGCAGTGCTTTCAACTATGCGATGCTAAGCAAACAGGCTTGGAGAATTATGGCTAATCCTGATACTCTTGTCTCTCGTCTTTATAAAGCCAGGTACTTTCCTAATACTGATTATCTTAACTTTAATATTGGCCATAATCCCAGTTATGTATGGCGAAGTATTTGGAGTTCCAAATTTGTGATGAAGGGAGGTCTCAAATGGAGTATAGGATCAGGAGAGAATATTTCGGTTTGAAATCAAAATTGGATTTTTGATGGCACTTCTCTAGAAAACCCGTGGCCACATAACTTGCTTGTGAGTAATCTTAAAGTCTCGAATTTGTTGATTCCAAATGGTAAACAATGGAATCATGCGTTGGTCTTGTCACTAGTAGGCGAAGAGATTGCGCAAAAGGTGCAAAACACATCGCTTTTTGTTCCGGTCCGAGATGACATATTGCATTGGAGGTGTGAAAAAGATGGAAAATTCTCGGTTCGTAGTGCTTATCGTTATTGCATCAATGAAGCTATTGATACTTCTCATCTTAGAATTAATGAAAGATGGAATTTGTTATGGAATATTAAAACTCCCCCAGAGTTAAGAATTTTTTGTGGCGGTTATGTCGAGATTGTGTGCCTACTAGACGGAGACTTTTGGATAAAGGGATCTCTTATCCAGCTATCTGTGTTGGTTGTAGTAATAATGAGGAAAACTCCTACCATCTATTCCTCCAGTGTCCCAAAAGTATCGAGTGTTGGACTAAAGTGGGGCTATGGCCTATGTTGCAACAATGTAGTAATAATGGAGGGACATTTGCTTCTGTAATTTTTCTTTTTTGCAGGTTTCAAATCATGACCATCAATCTATGCTCTCCGTCATTCTATGGAGCATTTGGAAAGGGAGAAATAATCATATTTGGAATTCCGCAGAAGAACCGACAGATGTAATATGTCAGCGAGCGGCTCAACTATTGGCTGGATGGAAAGATGCTCAGCAATATCGCCTAAACAGTGAGATTAACATTCCTCCGTCAATTGTTACTAGGTGGTGCAAACCATCGACTGGACGTCTCAAGTGTAATATTGATGCATCCTTCTCCCATAATTAGGCATCGGTGTCTGTATTAGAAATGATGCTGGTCAGTTTATTGCAGCCCGAACAGAATGGTTTTCACCATGTACTAATGTGGCTATTGGAGAAGCTATAGGCCTTTTGACAGCAATAAAGTGGGTAATTAATCTGGGCTTCGATAATGTGGATTTTGAATTAGATGCAAAACAAGTGGTTGATAATGTGTATTCTGTGAAGCCAAACGACTCGGATTTCGGAGCTATTATCGACGATTGTAAAAGGTTGATTACTCTCTTCTTTAGGAACTCTCATGTTAAGTTCGTTAGAAGACAAGTCAATGAGGTTGCTCATGCTCTTGCACGGGTAACTCCATTCCTAGCTAGTTTTCACAATTTTACTGATATTCCAACATGTATTCAGAATATTATTATTAATGAAATGATATAGTCTTTTCTTGTAAAAAAAAAAACATTGTTCTAAACTACATTTAGACTTAACTTTATTAGTTAAAATGATGTTATAGATAATTTTAGAAAAATCTTGCTTTTATTAAGGGTTGTTTTATGTAAAATTAAAAAAAAAAAATTTACATAAAAATGCTTTCATAAGTCTCATATCCACAACACTTTCTTTAAAAAAAGAGTTTAGTATATGTCTATTAAACAAGTTTTATGTTTATTACCATTATCATGTTGAATCTTTAGACAATACTTTTTAAAAGAATTAAGTGTTGTTATATATTTATAATTTTATATAAACGATAGATTCAATGATGCATGGATAGAATTTGATTCACAACGCCAGAAACTTTTTTAAAGGACAAATGTATTCATTGATGGATGAATTCACCATCATGAAACACTTTTATATCAATTTTTAACCACTTATGCCCCTTGCATTAAACAAATCAATTGAAAATGTCCACAACTACATTGAATTAAATGTCATAGATATGGGCATCTTAGGGAAACTCTTGTTTTTAACATGTGGATGAGTGTTTTGTGATTCATTGAGAACCTACTTAAGTGCATTCTCAAAAAATTTGAATATTGTGACCTCTTTTTTAAGTTGAATTAACAAGTATCATTCTAGTTATAGATTTCATTTTTTTTCTTCTTATCATCACTCGTATAATCCGATTTGGGGATTACTTCTGGCATCAAGTGGGTTAGCCCCCTTCCGATCGTAGTTGTGAGCAGGGCCGGTCCTTTGAATTTGGGTGCCCTGGGCGAATTAAAAGAGTGGTGTTCTAAATTTTTTTTTAACAATAAATACATAAGGATAAAAGAAATAATTGGATAAAAACACATTTTCATTTGACATTGTGCAAAATGAATACAAGTATGGATCTTTGAATCAATGTTGATACTACATCAAAACATAAATCACTATAAAGAGACTTATTCTTCTTCTTCTTGATCCGATCTTTTTTTCTATAAAAAAGTTTACCAAACCTTTAAAATTATTTAAATATCATCCTCTTAGTATTTTTTATTGCAAAATCATTAATAATTTGCTCATACTCAAGGTTCTTCAAAAAATTATTTTCAATTGAAATCAACGCAAGACTATTTAATCTATTTTGTGACATAGTAGATCTTAAATAAGATTTTAATAATTTATTTCAGAAAAACTTCTTTCAGCAGATGCAACACTGATAAGAATAGTCAATATTATTCTATAAGTTATGTGTGCATTAGGAAAACAATTAAAAGTATTTAAAGAACTCAATATAATATAGTTTGATTTTGATTCAATTGTTAAAAAATTTCTAATAACTTTAAATTCTTCAAACAAAATTCCACCATCAAGATCAAGAGAATCGTCATGTTCTAAACAACTTTCACGATGTTTACAACATGCTTTCAAGTCCCTACTAGATAATGATATAGGCCTTTCAATACTAAACAAGAATTCAAAAATATTTTCATATGTGCTATACTGCTCAAATCTTCTATCAAGTGAATCAATTGTTTGATCTACAATATATAAGAAATAGTTATTTCGGAAAGACTCTTCAGGAAACTCAAGATTCAGTTGCGTGAGTTGAGACGGATTTTCATCATAGTGTTGTTTTTAGGGGATTTTCATCATAATATTAATTGATTTTATTTTGGGGGAAGTAATTGATTTTATTCTACTTTATATTTTATTTATGGGAAATTACATTCTTTTATTAATTTTGACATTGTAGTGCCCCTATCATTTTCTTATTCAGTTTTTTCAAATATAAAATTCTAGCAAGTATTTTTATATTAGGGGTAAAAAAAAAGTTTGGTGCCCCTAAAATTATGGGGCCCTGGGCTCCCGCCCCACGAGCCCGTGCTCAGGGCCACCCCTGGTTGTGAGGATCAAACTCTGGTCTTCCCTACCAAGTCCAGTGTCAATCACCACTAAACCAACTAACGATTCATTTTTAAAAAGGATGAAATTGTCTTTGGCTTGAAAATGATTAACTACTTGTTATAAGACACGGCGCACTAGCTTCTATCAAAAAAAGAAAATATGCCTTCATACCATTAATTCCTTCTGTTTCAAGTTGTATTATATTTACCGCAAAGACAATAATTATATTGATCAATTAGCAAATGCAAATTATTACATTCAAGGTGAGATATGATGAGACTCAATTCCAAATTGTTTGAAAGAATAGTTTCATCAGGGATATATTTGATCTACCTAATTTTTATTATTGTTAATTGTTAATTTTTTTTTATTGGTTAAGTTCTTGTCCCCCATTTTTCTATTTGTATTTTTTTTCACTTTTGCAATTTGGTCATTAAATATATTGAAATTGGAAAAGTATCTATGAATGTGTATGTTAGGATTTTTTTAAGGATAAAATTTTCAAGGCTAGAAATTAAATTTTGGGATGTTTGTAGGACTCAATAACTTATTTAATCCTAAATAAATATAGTAACTGGACTGATGAACTGCACTATATATATATACATTGAGCCAGCTAGTTCATGGTGGTGAGTATGTTATTGTACTGGTGGATGTAATTAGTGAGGGTCCATTGGGCCTAGCACAACAACTCTTCATTTTGAGTTTTACATATGCTCAAACTTGCTTACTTTTAAAAAGGAGAGCCACTAGAATTTGAGTATTTTATTTGCCGCCCCTCAAATTATATTTGGCATTCTTGGTGAAATGGAAATAATTTTTTTAACGAAATTTTTGGTAAGTTACAATTAATTTTTGAAATTTTGAAATTTGTGGTAAAATGTTGTAAATTTCAAAATTTGTGGTAAAATCTTGTAAATTTCGAAAATCTTGCAAATTTCAGAATTGCAGGTAAAATTTTTCAAAAATTTTAAAATTTTCGGTAAAATCTATTGGAAATTTCAAATTTTCTGGTAAAATTCCAAAAATTTTAAAATTTCTGGGAGATCTACTCGAATTTCAAAATTTATGGTAAAATCTTCCGAAAATTTCAAGTAAAAACCTCACTTTTTAAAAAAATTTCCGATATCGCCTTTGTTGGAAACTTTGAACAAGGTTAATTTGATCTTTTAATACACTTTAGAGGAATGTCAGGTATAAGTGTGAGGGTAACAAGTTAAATGCTCCTAGAATCTAGAGGGATGAAATTAAGGATCATATATTTCAAGCCATTTAACCCTTATCTTTATGCCTTTAAATGTGTCTCAACACTTTCTTTGTCTCTTTTATTTGCAAAATCATTTGGGTGACTCATTCTGAGTAGGAGTGGCAAAACGGGCCGTGGCTCGTCATGTCGGTCCACGCACCCGCCAAAAAAATGGTGGATTGAATTGGAATTTTGGGCCCGCCGTCCAGCAAAGTCCGCCCCGCCAAAATTCGTCGTCCGCCAAAGCTCGCCGCCTGTTAAAGCACGCTCTGCCTATTCGTTTAGTTCGTTCCGCCTTAAAACCGCTCTTTTTTTAGTTAATTCTAGTAATTCAAATTCTTGATGGTTTTATTTTATACATTTATTTGTCAATATATGTAATATTTTTTTAAGTAAAATTTGTTAAAAAGATGTTTTATAAAAAATTGTTCTAAAAGTAAGTGAAAAATTTAATTGAAAGGTAAAAACAACCTATTAATCAATTAAAAAAAATGAAAAATAAAATAAAATAGACGGACAAGTCTGCTGTCCGCCAACTCACCATCTGGGCGGAACAACCTAGATTTTTGTGCTCATTTCCACTTGACGAGTTTGCCTGTTCCATTTTTTTTTGCGGGCATAAAATAGGGTTGGGCTGAGCAAACGGTCCATTTTGTCACCCTATTATTAGGTCCGGAAAGTATCTCTTCATCAGGCCCGGCCCTGTGCCTGTGCAAACAGTGCCACAGCACACAAGGCCTCAAAAATGATAGGGCCCCATATTTTTGTTTAATATATTCAACGTTGTATATATTAAAGTTTGTTAAAGATAATGTAAATTGTTTAGATAAAGCAGTATTTGGAAAACCTTCTGGAAGCAAATTGTGCGGTCTTTTCTGTGATCACCTTTTAAATTTATTTCACAAAGTTCATTTTTATGGCATGTAATAAAACCAGTTTTCCATATATATATATATATATATATATATATATATATATATATATATATATATATATATATATATATATATATATATATATATATATATATATATATATATATTTTCTATCAACATACTTGATTGATTCATTTTTATCAATTCAGATTATGACATGAAATTTTTGTATTTCCACCATTCTACATCTTTGAGATTAAAGATCTTTGTTATCTTTTATTATTTTTTTAAAAATTATAGATAATATTTTTTTGAATTATAATTAAATATTTAAATGTTTTTCATAAAATTAACTTATTTTTAATATTATTTTTTATAGAAATATAGAGTATCTTTCTAAAAATAAATCAATGAATTCATTCTATAATAATATGTTTAAAAGTTAAAAAAATTCTTATTTTTAATTAAATCATTATGATTAAATAGATAATAATTTAATAAATTAAATTAAATTATTAGGCATAAATTATTTTTTAACAATCGAATTTAATCTTGTCTAAGTTATTATTGAGAAAGTTTTATAACATTTTTCATTAACTTAGTTTTCCTTCATGTTATTATTTTAACTCTTAATAAAATTTATAAGTATTTTTTAAATGAGAAATATTAATATATTATTAAAAATATATATTAATAAGAGTGAGTATCAAAGTCTATATGTACAAGTTTAATCATATCTTGAGTAAGCGTCATATTTCTTGTGGCCTCTTATGGCGGCAAACTCTTTAGAAATTAGTAGTCTTTTTGTTAATTCGGTGTAGTTTTTTTTTTTTTTTTGGGATTATGCCCTTCTTTTTATAAAAAGAAAAGTTCAATCAAATCTTGAATATAGTATCTAATATCTTGAGAGTCTCGTAATTGTAAAGCAATTTTTAAAATTTAAAATTGAAATATAATTATTTATTCATTAGTGAATTGACACACATTAAGATTAATATAGTAACAAAAAATTTATTAATAGACAAATTCTATAAAAAAATACAATATATATATATATATAAATATTTTATAGTTTTAAATGCTATTATTAATATTATTAATATTTTATAGTTTTAAATGCTATTTACAATTTAAATAAAAATAATTTTTTAAAATTTTATTTTTTTGAAAACCTTTTTTAAAATTTGAACAGGGCCTCCAAATTGTTTGATCCGGCCCTGCTCTTCATCTATACAAGTACAGTGTTTTATTGTTATCTAATAATACTAATTGATTTAATATAATAATAATAATAATGTTAATTAATTCAATATTTTATTTGATCCAAACTAAGCTGGTTTTTATTGTTTAAAGAGTTTGTTTTTAGTAATATTATATGTTATTTGTGTAACCACTACAAAAAATAAGCTCCGTAGCGACGTGATTTCCACGCCACAAAATGGAATATCACATCACAACCCAAAATTAGCGACGTGGACATTTATGTCGCTTGGGAGAGCGTGACAACTTTGTTGTGTCATGATTATCACGTCACTAAAGAGTGACATGGAAATCACGTCGCAACGTGATGCACAAAACCCAACAACTTTTGTCTGTTGGAACAGACAGCGCCAGGAAAAAGCAGGATGACACAGAGCAAAGAGAAAAGTTGTGGTGCACAGAACTCAACAACTTTTATCTGTTTATAGATTTGTTTTACTAAATATTATATATTTAAAAATACAATTTGTTTTAATAATTAATAATATTTACCTATTAAAAAAAATATAATGTTTCATTAAAAAAATATATAAAACATATTCTGTTTTCTTAATAATTATGTTTTTAATAAATAATCTATTTTCTTAATAATTCTGTTTTTCATTATGTTTTTAATTATATATTGTATTTAATTAAATAAAATATATTCTATTTTTTATAAATAATAAAATAGATTTGAATATAAAAAAATATATATACATATAAATATTATATATATTATAAAATCTGTTATAACCACACAAAAAAAACATTTTCCTATTATAATTTAATATAATAATTTATATTAAATCTAAACAACATAAATCAATATTATTCCTACATATATTATAAAATATGTTATAACAAAAAAAAAATATTTTTCTATTATAATCAAATTAAACTAATTTTAATATATATTAAAACTAGACAAATAAATTTTAAACGGACAAAACAACAACAATGCTTCCTATTATAACCAAACAAAACAACACCAAAATTTTAAACAGATACATAAATTAATTAAAAATTATATTGTTAAAATTAAACTCTTACCTCTACCAAACTTTCAAATAAACTCTTAAATACACCAACAATGCTTGAAATCTTCAAGCTAAGTAAACTTTAACTACAAAATAAATATCAAATATTAGAGAGTATTATGTAAACGAAAATTAAATAAAAATAAAATAATTAAATTTTACCTTGGATTAATATTGTGTGAGGAAGAAGAATGAAAATCTTTTGGTGGTGGTGGAAGAGAAGAAGAAGGAGAAGTGAGGAAGAGAAGAAGGGGAAGTGAGGAAGAGAAGGGGAGATAATAATGAAGAAGGAAGAAAAAGGAAGGAAGAGAGAGGAATGACGTTTGTGTTTCCACGCGTTGGAAGTATATAAAGGTTTTTATCGACGTGACTTTCATGACGCAACTCAGCGAAGTGAAAATCACGTCGCTAATCCTACAACGGTCAAATATTTATCACGTGTGTTACATGTCGCTACTTGCGACGTGGAAAACATAACGCAACAGTTCCAACGGCTAATACCTTTATTACGTTCACTGAGTCAAGTCAGACATATGGCAGTGAATGTTCCCAATAAAGCGTAGCGACGTGAATATAAATGACACAGCCAAAAATTTCAAAATTTCAAAAATCCCTCCATTAAGTTGTTAGCGCTTTTAATGTTTTTAAAATTAATTTAATGTTAGAGACGTTGGGACCACGTCGCTAATGTTTTTTGAAAAAAAATATCTCTGACTCCACCCATTTTAACGTTATCATCAATATTTTATTTATAAAAGGTTTAGTGACGTGGGTTTCACGTCGCAACCACTAATTTATAGCCACGTCACAAATTCACGTGGCTGGGGAACTCTTTTCTGGTAGTGAAATGGTGTCAATTTTGTAATAAGAGTTTTTTTTCCTCTATAACTTCAACAAATGTAATTAAATTTTATATGATATAATTGTAATTTGTTTCACGTTGTGTGCAGTGTTCATTTGTTTCAGGTTGAAAGATGAGTTTCGATCTAGTGCAGATCTTATCTATGACTTTGGTGTCATTAACGCTACAGATCTGGAGGCATGGATATTTCAGACATTTCAATATAGTCATAGTTATTTTCGTAGGCATATGTAATTTGCCGTTTTATGCTATTAACATGAATGCTGTGAGTTTGTTTACAGATTCATCCTTTTTATTTTTGGCGATTTTTAATTTGTATTGCAACAATGTACTCTATCGATTGGAATGAATGAATATTTTATTTAGTAAAAAAAAATTGTAAAATAATTATGGCACCTTCATTAATCATATGTTTTCCCTTCCTCATATTTTCTATAACGAAATAGTAATATGTTATATTATAAATGTAAATAAAATTTTAGATATGTTATTATATATATATATATATATATATATATATATATATATATATATATATATATATATATATATATATATATATATATATATATATATATATATATATATATATATATATATAACACTGGTGTTTCAATTTTTACATTTTTTTGTTTGACAATTTCTTGTGATCCTTAACATCACGAGTTATTCAAAAATATGAAGTTGGTGATGTGACTTGCGACGTGGAAAACATAACGCAACAGTTCCAACGGCTAATACCTTGATTACGTTCACTGAGTCAAGTCAGACATATGGCAGTGAATGTTCCCAATAAAGCGTAGCGACGTGAATATAAATGACACAGCCAAAAATTTCAAAATTTCAAAAATCCCTCCATTAAGTTGTTAGCGCTTTTAATGTTTTTAAAATTAATTTAATGTTAGAGACGTTGGGACCACGTCGCTAATGTTTTTTGAAAAAAAATATCTCTGACTCCACCCATTTTAACGTTATCATCAATATTTTATTTATAAAAGGTTTAGTGATGTGGGTTTCACGTCGCAACCACTAATTTATAGCCACGTCACAAATTCACGTGGCTGGGGAACTCTTTTCTGGTAGTGAAATGGTGTCAATTTTGTAATAAGAGTTTTTTTCTTCTATAACTTCAACAAATGTAATTAAATTTTATATGATATAATTGTAATTTGCTTCACGTTGTGTGCAGTGTTCATTTGTTTCAGGTTGAAAGATGAGTTTCGATCTAGTGCAGATCTTATCTATGACTTTGGTGTCATTAACGCTACAGATCTGGAGGCATGGATATTTCAGACATTTCAATATAGTCATAGTTATTTTCGTAGGCATATGTAATTTGCCGTTTTATGCTATTAACATGGATGCTGTGAGTTTGTTTACAGATTCATCCTTTTTATTTTTGGCGATTTTTAATTTGTATTGCAACAATGTACTCTATCGATTGGAATGAATGAATATTTTATTTAGTAAAAAAAATTGTAAAATAATTATGGCACCTTCATTAATCATATGTTTTCCCTTCCTCATATTTTCTATAATGAAATAGTAATATGTTATATTATAAATGTTAATAAAATTTTAGATATGTTATTGTGTATATATATATATATATATATATATATATATATATATATATATATATATATATATATATATATATATATATATATATATATATATATATATATATAACACTGGTGTTTCAATTTTTACATTTTTTTGTTTGACAATTTCTTGTGATCCTTAACATCACGAGTTATTCAAAAATATGAAGTTGGTGATGTGACTTGCGACGTGGAAAACATAACGCAACAGTTCCAACGGCTAATAACTTGATTACGTTCACTGAGTCAAGTCAGACATATGGCAGTGAATGTTCCCAATAAAGCGTAGCGACGTGAATATAAATGACACAGCCAAAAATTTCAAAATTTCAAAAATCTCTCCATTAAGTTGTTAGCGCTTTTAATGTTTTTAAAATTAATTTAATGTTAGAGACGTTGGGACCACGTCGCTAATGTTTTTTGCTTCATTAATCATATGTTTTCCCTTCCTCATATTTTCTATAACGAAATAGTAATATGTTATATTATAAATGTTAATAAAATTTTAGATATGTTATTGTGTATATATATATATATATATATATATATATATATATATATATATATATATATATATATATATATATATATATATATATATATATATATATAACACTGGTGTTTCAATTTTTACATTTTTTTGTTTGACAATTTCTTGTGATCCTTAACATCACGAGTTATTCAAAAATATGAAGTTGGTGATGTGACTTGCGACGTGGAAAACATAACGCAACAGTTCCAACGGCTAATAACTTGATTACGTTCACTGAGTCAAGTCAGACATATGGCAGTGAATGTTCCCAATAAAGCGTAGCGACGTGAATATAAATGACACAGCCAAAAATTTCAAAATTTCAAAAATCCCTCCATTAAGTTGTTAGCGCTTTTAATGTTTTTAAAATTAATTTAATGTTAGAGACGTTGGGACCACGTCGCTAATGTTTTTTGAAAAAAAATATCTCTGACTCCACCCATTTTAACGTTATCATCAATATTTTATTTATAAAAGGTTTAGTGACGTGGGTTTCACGTCGCAACCACTAATTTATAGCCACGTCACAAATTCACGTGGCTGGGGAACTCTTTTCTGGTAGTGAAATGGTGTCAATTTTGTAATAAGAGTTTTTTTTCCTCTATAACTTCAACAAATGTAATTAAATTTTATATGATATAATTGTAATTTGTTTCACGTTGTGTGCAGTGTTCATTTGTTTCAGGTTGAAAGATGAGTTTCGATCTAGTGCAGATCTTATCTATGACTTTGGTGTCATTAACGCTACAGATCTGGAGGCATGGATATTTCAGACATTTCAATATAGTCATAGTTATTTTCGTAGGCATATGTAATTTGCCGTTTTATGCTATTAACATGAATGCTGTGAGTTTGTTTACAGATTCATCCTTTTTATTTTTGGCGATTTTTAATTTGTATTGCAACAATGTACTCTATCGATTGGAATGAATGAATATTTTATTTAGTAAAAAAAAATTGTAAAATAATTATGGCACCTTCATTAATCATATGTTTTCCCTTCCTCATATTTTCTATAACGAAATAGTAATATGTTATATTATAAATGTAAATAAAATTTTAGATATGTTATTATATATATATATATATATATATATATATATAACACTGGTGTTTCAATTTTTATATTTTTTTTGTTTGACAATTTCTTGTGATCCTTAACATCACGAGTTATTCAAAAATATGAAGTTGGTGATGTGACTTGTTTACATTCCTTAACTATAAATTATTAGGATAGATGTATTATGGTTCATTTATTAGCCTCAATAATGGGTATAAATTAAATTTATACTATCAATTGTAATGAATAAAAAGAAAAATAAGTGTAACACTGAATATGATACGTCTAGAATTATCATATCTATAATGTTAAACTTTGGTAGTGATTTATACGTATAATGCATGTCTGGTACATAATACTAAGATCAATAAAAGTCATAGTGGAACAAAATAAAACAAGGAAAAGTCTTCTACTCTTCAACTATCCATAAGTCCGCTCGGTTATCTGGTCATATAGAACTATTAGAGTACTACACAATCTTAGCTTTTACGAGACATAACTTAAGTCAAAAATCGAGGTATATCAACCTCATATCATGTGAGAATACCAACATACTCGCCCTAAAGGCTAATGTACGCCAACAAGAGACAAACAAATTATGAGAATGGCACCTACCAACTAGTGCTTCACATGTCAAGCCTAGCTTACGGGATCGATGACTTCCAACTGATCTTTCCACTAGGGCTGGTTTTATGGTGCGGCCTACCACTCTTGCTTGGAATCTTGCTCTCCTGGTTACGAGCTACACTTATGGGCCAAACATCCAATTGATATTTCCTCCACACATATTCTCAACACGTCTTCTCCAAACTAATATCATCGCATACTCTTCATTTAGGGTTGCGACCATATAGTGAAGTTCTCACTTTTTAAATTTATTGAATTTTTTTTTGCAGTAAAACTATTTCATTAAGAGGCCACCACAGGGCAAACAGAAACAGAATTACAATAAGGAGGCATTTCAAGCCAGGTTCTCGAACCGAAACGTTTACCCAAACCAACAATGTTATGAGCATCACAATTAAAAGACCTACTAATAAAAACAACATAGGCAAACTTGAAACTCGAAAGGAGAGATTGGCAATCACGAATCACATGGTCGATATCAGTCCGCATAGAAACCGCATTAATACAATTCACAACACAGTATATCAGATTGGACAAGGATCCTCTCCCTTTGAAATCAGATAACACTAGTACAAAAATGTTAATTTATACCCGTTTTTTATTAAATTTACACCCATTAATTTTAATAAAAATCGGGTGTATATCCACAGGGTGAGAAATGTCTAACGGATTTACACCCGTTTTATTTTAACAAAAATTGGGTGTAATTGAGCGTAATACGTTTTTAATTACACCCTATTTTAATAAAAATCGGGTGTAATTACGTTTTTAATTACACCCTATTTTAATAAAAATCGGGTGTAATTACGTTTTTAATTACACCCTATTTTAATAAAAATCGGGTGTAATTGGACGTAATTACGTTTTAATTACACCCTGTTTTAATTAAAATCGGGTGTAGATACGTTCTTAATTACACCCTATTTTAATAAAAATCGGGTGTAGATACGTTCTTAATTACACCCTATTTTAATAAAAATCGGGTGTAAATACGCCATTTATGAATGAACAATTATATTATATTTAAATCTATTTACACCCTATTTCATATACACCATTTAGTTATATTTCATTTTCAGTCATAATATTGCAAATACTATAAAATCATACACATAAAAATCATATTTTAACTAAGTCAAAATATTTTTAATATTAACCAAAAAGTATACAAAATCATGTGCATTCATAATATTTCAAGTACTATAAAATCATACACATAAAAATTATATTTTAACCAAGTCATAACACTTTCTTCATATATAATTTTACGCCATGCTTGACGGTTAGCTTCGGTGTTCTCTAGTCCAATTGAATCCAACCGCTTTCCACATGTAGCATTGGATTCATTCATGGAAAAAATACCACGCCCTAGAGAAGCAATTGCTTTCCCCAATTCAATCCGAAGGAAGACCTTCTACATTCGTGTACACCGACTTCATCTTCTCAAGCAAAGTCTACAAAATTATTCATTATATAGCAATTCAGAGCCACACAACAAACCTCTAATTTCTTAAAAACTACAAGGTTAAAAAATGTTTTACCGTTTTGCCAGCCTTGTCAATCCCTAAAATGAGTACATGAAGCTCTAACTTGTGGAACATGTACCGCCAAAGTCCATAAAATAATGAAAACATCCATTGTTGAGACTGTTATCACAAAAAGTGGCAAGAAGTTCTGCACTAGAGTTTCCAGCAACACCTTTGTTGCAAAAGACCTCAAAAGCCTCTTTAAGAGCCTATATGATCAAATCTTTCAGATTTACATGCACATCAATCAAACATAACTGTAAAAAAAAAACCATTCTCAAGACAAAACCTTATGGAAAAGGGTGTGATTCTGGAAACAAGAGTTCACATATGCCAGGTACTTGTCATGCAACTCAATCACCTGGTCCTGCGTACTAACAATATCCTTTATATCTGCCTGTAGACATTATCAATTAAACATTTGAAGGAAAACATGAGAACATAGCCTGAACATCCTTGACAAGTCTTCACACTAAACATTTGAAGGAAATAGCCTGAACATCCTTGACAAGTCTTCACACTAAACATTTGAAGGAAAACATGAGAACATCCCATTCACGGTTAAAATTTATCTTATACAAGACAACTAACAAGTAAAAAGAATTCCATGCATACAATCAAAAGCATACAGAAAGGGCACATAAAGTTTATCCTTTTGTGGATCGTAGTTCTTGAGGCCAATTTGAAGCTCAATAGTTTTACAACTCTTCTATCCATATGCTCAAACCACATAAGACAATAAACTGATACCTTTTCTACACTAAAATTTACCCCAATTTTATCTCTAGCGATTTCATTTCTAATACTATCGAGTCTTTTGTAATCACTTATCCACGGAGTTGCCAATTATGGATCGCAGGAAATTACGGTTTGTTTAAATTTCACTACCCTACACAGCTATAGCACCGCTACATTTTGACAACACTTTGTACTAAATAGTGTATCACAGAACAATACCAATTTGCTAAATTTTTGCTGCACTAGAGCGCCACTAATCTGTAGTTTCTATTTGACAACAATGTTCATCAAAATTCTTATCTCTGTACTGATCTTACTCTTTCTATACAATATCAATTGCTTAACTTTCAGTCCAATACAATATTGAAGATATAGATACTGCAGTTACGATTCCAGTCTAGTTTGAGAGTGATCTTTTTTCCTATCACAGTTATGATTCATGTGCTTCCAATGTTTGCCTCAATATCAACACTCAGTGAAACATCTTACAAATATCAAAACACTTTCTATAATAGTAAAAGGTTGTGTCTCCATTCTTTATCCTATGAGCTTAACACACGAAGGCGGCAAACAATGCTTTCTCTTTCAAACAAAGGTTCAAAAATACACGAGAGCAAAAAAATCACAAAAACCATTACCAACAACTACCTTGCAGCTACAATTAACAAAAACCTAGTGATCAACAAAGTAACTTCATTTCTCCATTTAATCAATCTCTTTATCACACTTATAAACAAAAACAACCTTAGAAAATGCAGTTATCGCGGTGCAGTGAGAAAAAAATGTCATCCCTATGATGAAG
This sequence comes from Vicia villosa, assembly GCF_029867415.1. NCBI lineage: Eukaryota > Viridiplantae > Streptophyta > Magnoliopsida > Fabales > Fabaceae > Vicia > Vicia villosa. The sequence goes on along the minus strand of NC_081184.1, from coordinate 132,564,624 downwards.
GGACTAAGATTCACATCACAAATAAGAATCAGATTTCAAAACACGCGTAAATAAGTAAAAAACAATAAACTAATTACAAGAAGTGAAGATCAATCAGTGGCTATCTTTTAAGCATACTTACTTCCTTTTAAGCCAAGCAATTTAAGCATCCCCATTGAAAGAATGGTAACAATCCTTCCAACGGGATACAATACCAGAGAAAGCCATGCCACTGGCCTGACCTAGAGCATTAGAATTAATATTTGTCACTAAACAATGTTGAGGTAGAAATGTCATGATGTGCAAAATAAACAAAAATACTTAATTAGCACAATTCTATTTCCACAATAAACTTAGAACTTACCACAAACCGAGCCACCTCTGTGGCATTATGAACCGCAATGCTTTTTGGAGTGATTTCAGTGAGAAGCAAAATGGCAACCTTGTTCAAATACAGAGAGGAGAGAAATCATATTTCATGAAAAACAATTTGGAAACAATTCTATGACATGCATACCAACTTGTAACCATATATTACACTTACGAGAGGTGAGAAGAAACATAAACTTATTCACCCACTATGTATCAATGCTCAACTTTTTCCTAAGATATACCCTGAAAAACCAAACTAAAATGTTGGATTGCGGAGGCAATAACTGAGTTTTCTCGTGAAAAAAACTCTCCAATTAAATAATAAAAAAATAATTAGGTGGTTCCAAGTTTGCATCATCTATTTTAAACTAGTTAATCAGTTTCTCAATTAAAAGTATCTATCATAACAAAGCTTAAGTTATCATCTAAAGTCATACTCTGAACCTAAGGGTGAACCGCATAGCTGGCAGCCAGTGCATAAGAGATCTTCCACCAAGTTATTATTCTCAGCTTTGCAAACTCTCCTGCTAAGGAAAATCTTCTCATTCACAGTATCACCTGAAGTCTTGGCGCTACGTAATGGAACAATTTCACAAACCGATGCAAGGACGATAGTCTTACATGATGTTGTTAGCTGAGAGACTTCCTTAATTGAACATCAGTCCTTAGGTTCTCGCTCTTCAAGAACTGTCCAGTTTCTAGGCAGATACTCTAATTTCTCTGTACATTACATGGATGCATTAGTATATCTAAAACACACCGTACATGAAAAGGCATATTGATCAGAGTAGTGTTTGAAAGCGAAGGAAATCAGCTTATTGATGAAAAATTAAAAACCGATCAACCAGATAGATATGAAATGGATGTTAACATTCTACGTTAAAATAAAAGGATTTGCTAGCTTACACAATTAGGAACACCAAAGGTGTCTAACATTTCAAAACAATAAGTGTACACAAAGAACACAACCTCACTCTAAGACATGATTTATAAGTATATAGATTTGAAACTTGTACTTACTTTATCTCTTCTAAATATACCTATGTTATCATGTGAATCTTCAAACAACAGAGAATCTAACTTTCTCTAAACTGTATAATAATGTGTGTCACAAATTCATACCTGCCTTTCAAAACTAAACGAACGATGCTTGAGTAAACCCCTTCTAAGTCTACACTTTCAAAATCAACAAAATCAATAAAATGAACCTGAAATATAGCACAACAAAATCAACCTGAAATCAACAAAATCAACCTTAAATATAGCACAACAAAATCAACCTGAAATCAACAAAATCAACCTGAAATATAGCACGACAAAATCAACCTGAAATCAACAAAATCAACCTGAAATATAGCACAACAAAATCAACTATCCATTCTGAGTCTACACTTTCAAACTCAACAATCCATTCTGAGTCTACACTTTCAAAATCAACAAAATCAACCTGAAATATATCACAACAAAATCAACAAAATATAAAACCCTAATTCTTCCTTACTAATGTCCTCTCAGTTTCAAAAAAATGAGAGTCAGAGAGCAGTGCGATGTTGGAGAAGAAGAGAGCTTCGTTTCTCTACCAATGTCGTCACAGGAAGTTGAGTACAAGCATTAGCTTCGTGAAAGGAACTGAGAGTTTCGTTGTCGTCACCATTGCTGAGTTTCGTTGGGTTTCGTTGATTGTTCAGGGAGTGGATTGAAAAATGGGTTTTGTTGATTGTTCAGAGAGTGAATTGAAAAATGGGTTTCGTTGATTGCTTTCAAAGAGTGGATTGAAAAATGGGTTTCGTTGATTGCTTTCAAAGAGTGGATTGAAAAATGGGTTTCGCTGAGTTCCGTGAAATGCATGCATAATGGGTTTCGTTGGGTTTGGTTAATATTTTGTTCAGAGAGAAAAATGGTTGATTTGAAAAATGTTTTATTCATTAATATTCACTTAATTAGTTAATAATATTTTGAGTTATAAAAATAAATATTAAATATTTTTTTAAGTCAATTTAAATTTACTCCCGATTTTTAATTTAACGGGAGTAATAGAGATTTAAATATAATAATATTTCTAATTTACACCCGTTTTTAAAAAATAGGGTGTATATTTTCACATCATCAATCATAAACTAATACTTTATTTACAAAAGTGCCACCGTGTTTCTTATTTACACCCGTTTTTATTATATCGGGTGTAAATTTTAAAATTATATTGTTCATTTTGCACTAGTGTAATTAATTATTCAATGAATCAAAAAGAAAATTTCTCTTATAATTTATGACACGGGAAGTACAATTAATTAGCCTCTTTTTTTAAAATGATGGTTGGCCGCTCCGCCACTCGTAACAATTCTTATGAAACTGGATGCATATCAAAACAAACATTTGAATAACGAATGTGATTTTCAAACGCACCAATATTTGAAATGCTCATTAGAGATGAGTTAAAGTGAGTTAGCTTTTAGTACTTCATATACTAGCAATTAAAGTGAGCAAGGTAGATTTCATCTTGATAAAACACATGGTTCTTTTTTATTCTTTCTATTCTAATTAATTGCAGTTATAAAAAAGAGAAGTAACAAAAAAATTATTAAAAAAAAAGTAATTCAATAATAATATAAATATAAATATATTTTTTCGCAACATATAGCATAGCTATTTGCAATAGCAGTAGTGCAAACTTTCTCCTATTCGTTACAGAATGAAAAGCATTCATATTTCTCAAGCATGGAATTCATGTGAAAACATACACTTAGCATGCCATTCAAATTCTAACAAACTGCTGTTGTTGCGGCAATTAAATTGTAACAAGTTATCAAAATTTTAACAAACTTCCTCTTGTTGCGGCAATTAAATTGTAACAAACTTGTATACCTATTACTACGCAATGGCATGTTGAAAAAGCTAGCAGTGTTACGTTGCGGTTACTATCTTCTAATATTTATTATCGTGATCTTGAAAATATTAGAGCACTATTCTAATCTAATTTAAACTATTTAATCAAGAGAAATGCTAATCAAACATAGGCATGATGACACCGTTAGGAAAGCTAATTTTCACTATGTAAATTATAATTTTAATAATTAAAAAGAGTTGAACCAAGGATCTCCGGGTAAATGAGCACTATGCTCTACCACTATATCAATGTATAGTAACATTGAAACTAAGCCGCAAAAATTATACATTATCATCACGGATGTTATAGATGTATCATCAAATTCAAAATATTATAGTACCGTTAAATTCCAAAACAATGTATCAACAAATTAAATTTCAAAATCTAAAATATCTAGTATCACTAAAAAAAAAACAACAAAACAAATAAAATGCCCTAAAATTACAAAGAACGATGTACCAACAATTACAACTTAAAAACAAAACATATGATGATGCCATCAAATCCAAAAGATAAACTAAATAAAGTAGAAGGAAATGTCATGTTGATCGACATTGTGTAAGTTCAAGAGTAGACATGAATCTTGATGGTACTATAATATTTTGATGGTAATGTAGAATTTTTGTTGCCTTATTTCAATGTGATGGTACTATAATGTATGATTGAACGCAGAGACTAACATGACCCAATTAAATTTTGTAAGATATCAAAATGTTAGGCTCAATTAAATTTTGAACATATTGTAATATGGTGGGAGAACTGACTTTTTAGGAATTTTGCAGATAGCAAGAGTCGCCACCGGCTTTTATTTTATCCAATTTAGAAAGGCTAAAAGAACAGAAAAAGACCTTTTAAAAAGACTTGAGTTCGGGGGTAGGTTATACAAAGGGAATGTATGAGCACCCTTTGTATCCACGGTAGGTTATCCATGGGCTCTTAATTGCTTAGCTCGCTTTTGTTTTCAAAATGTTTGAAGTGTAGTGTGTGAATAGGAAAAAGATTTGTTAAGGACTTTAGCTTGTAAATAAGCGTAGTCTTTTTTAAAGTTCTTTGTAAAGAGGTGTGGAAAGTAATTTTGAAATTGAAGTTTTGAATAGAGCAAGCAATTAAGAGCACCTACCCTAAGTTTAATTTTTTCTGTTCTTTAAGACTTTTGTTTGAAAGGGCTATCCATACCATAAAGAGGGCAGGTAATCCTTTCATTGGATTTGAAAAGGGTCATCGAGAATTATCGTTCGCCATAAGACCGTCCCTACCATAAAGAGGGCAGGTAGTCTTTAGGAAAGGATATAATAGTCATTTTAGGCAACCAGCGAGGATACCTTAGCATTCGAAGGGACAATCATCATTTAACCGAGGCAATATCGAAGGACAAGATCATTTTTGTTTAGGCAACTTCGAAGGGACTTATGATCTTTTGATGATGATTATGAACTGAGGGCAACATTTGCTAAGGCATCCTCATATTCGAGGGACTTGACTATTTTGATCAAAAGGCAACATAAGAAGGATTACCATAAAGGTGTGTGTGTGTGACAATCAGGTGATTCAATTTAATTATTTATCTTGTAAGGATAGTGATTCTAAATTCAATTCATGGTTTATCATTCACTAGGGTCACTAACCACGCAGTATAATGAAAGCAAGAATTAAAATTTCCTACGCTATTACAAGGCTTCGGGTGGTGGATTACATATCCAGAAACCCGTGAATGCAAAAAAGAAAAGACAGAAATTTAAAAGGAGAAAAATAAAACCCTAAACTATTACATGGCTTTGGGGCAGTTACAATAAAATCGATCAAAAATTAAAATTGTAAACCTTGCAGCATATGAATAATTTAGGCAAACGATAGGAAATCAACAAGGCAAAGGCAAACCCCGAGTGGGGAAAACTTAACCATAGTTAAAAGAAAATCAGGTTTAAAAAACCTAGACTAGGGTTAGTGTTAAACCTAATTATTTCAATCAAAGCCCTTAAATAATTATTGGTTGGGAACCTAATTAATTAAAAACCCTAATCTCGATTAAATCAAAAGTTAACCCTAACTATTTAACCTAATTTACCTACTTAATTAAACTAATTATCCTAATTAACTAAATTATTCTAAATCAAATTATTTTAATTTTATCCTAAAAATAATTATTAAATTAATTAAATTAATTATTATAATTACTCTTAAAAAAATAAATAAAAGAAAACTAACCTAATAAAATTATAATCCTAATTAAAAACTAATTAAATTTATTAACTATTAACTAAATTAATCCAAAAAACAAAATTAATTTTATAAAAAAAATCATACAAACATCATACATTCAATCATACACCACAAAACATCATTTAAACTCATTATTAACCAAATAGTTCACACAATTTTTATCAATTCAATCCAAATTATAACACCCTAACCTAACAATCCCAATGTCTAATTGAACTAAACCATACATCAATCTACCTATCCCTTAAGACCACATAAGAGATACTAAAAGGAAGAGTCCCCCCTTACCTCGATTCACGGTTGGATCCTATTTCTCTCTGCGTTCTCTCTACGTATTCCTCCATGTTCTTCGTGCCCTAGCTCTCTCCTTCTGCCTCTTCTCAAAACTTTGATCCTACAGAATGAATCCCTCTTTTCTCTTTTTACCCCTAGGACCCCTAATATGGTCTTCCCATATTGCCCTCACTTACTCTTCACAAATGACCACTCTTACCCTTAATATCTCTAACACTGATATTATTTTATTTTACTAATTAAAATAATTCCACTTATTATTCTAATTATTCTAAAATACGCCAAAATTCATCGATACACATAAGCCTCATGCAAACCACCACGACATCAGATGAATCACCAAGACATCATATAAGTCATCATAATCTCAAACATCACAGATCATCAAAAACCATAATAAGGACTCAACATATCATCACATTTTCAATACTTCACAATGACTAATAGATTTACGCTAAAATAATTAAATAAATAATTAGTCTAGAATTTGGGGTGTTACAACTCTCCCCCACTTAGAATATTTTCGTCCTCTAAAATTTATCCGATTCAACTACTCCAACTACTTATTCCATCCGACTAATCAACTATCATCTCCGAAAGGCAACCCCATGTATGATACAACAATTCATAACATCAATGGCGAAAACAACACGAATGCTACTCAAGTAACACATTTTACAACTTAACATCACAACATAAAGAGTAACCAACTTAGGAATTCTTCGGTTTAAGATCTAGAACACAACAACATAAGAACACACAACTTAAACACGACATTAACGCAACAGCCTACCAACATCATTTTTACTCATGTGTGAACAACTGCACTACACCACGCATTCGCTGTGCACTCTGATTACTTGTAAAGTATCAACTCTGCCAAGTTTACTCCAACTTTCAATCACCAAAACCGACATAATAAAGATTTTCGACTTAACTCTTTGAAAGTTCTGTTCCAACAAGTATTCTATGCTCTCGCAGTTACCGAATACTTCAAACTTAGATCCATAAGACAACACGTCGGGACATTCAACATAAACATACATATTCGTGTTCATTCATCAATGCACGAATACAAAGATAATAAATGCAAATCATAGAGACCGACTCACGACTCTATGCAAATGCAATGCGGTACCAACTCAATCATCTCAAGTTCTCTCAGGAACTTATTGGAACCATCGTTCGTTACTTAATGTAACTCACCGTCAAGCATACGATGTTCACCCATTGCTTACACTCCACACGGGCACACAATGTTTATGGATTGCTCACACCTCACATAGGCACACAATCCGATTGCTCACACCCCACATGGGCACACGATGTTACGACAGATTCTCATTAGAATCACACAACACAAGAATGTACATCATGACGCTTCACATGCAAATGACTCAAGACACTCTTGAAATGCATACATATTCACAATATATATTCATGCATTCATCTCATACTATCACATACAATTCACATACATTCACATCAATTACGCCAAACTGCAACGAACTTATTCACAATTAACATGCATTTACCTTTAATTTATACAATGCATTTATTCGCCAAAAGGCCACAATTCACAATGGATTCCACAATCTAGGATTCACTCCATAAGGCTACCCACAACACATCGTATAACAACACACATAATTCTTTAAAAATAACCATTGACAAGTCAATTAATACACAAGCGCTAGGCTTGACTTCAACCATTTCAACGTACATACTATACTAGTTGTCAAGACACATCTATACACCAATTATGATTCCGTCTACTATCAACAATAGATTAAGGGTGACCAGTTCCTCAATTTGCCAATAGACAGCCGGTAACCATAACAGTGGCATAGATAATCATTACCCAACGACAATAGCGTACTTCAACTTGTGCCCAAGTCCGTAAGCATAATGTTCCGCCAATTCTCTAAGACCTACCAAAGTCTTCTTAGTTTCCTCAATTTCAACCTCGCCAATGATACAAAACATTCCAAATCCAATACACATTCTTATACACACTCGTAGCACCACACAATTATCAATTAAACATTTTTCTAACATTGGGAATTTCTACTACATCAAGTACAATCCGATTTCAGTTTGCTCCAATTGCAAAAATCAGAATTTGAGATTGATGAACATAAGTTCCATCTCTCTCGCTTGCTTCCAAGATCTACCAACATCCTTTCTTTTCATCCAACTACGAAAATCACCCGACTATAATCCAACAATACTCAAGACATACCATCTACAGAATTAATCCATCTACTATCATTTCCAGTGGAATAATTCCTCATTCTCAATCAATTCACCGTCCATAATCTACGCACCTCTCAAACTTGACTAATACGAATTCATGAGTCCATAATCTCGTCGGTTAGCAACAACATCGCTTCAATAACGTTTGCACTCTTACCATTAACATCACCTTGAACCAACTTCTACATACTAACAACACGTCAGAGAGACAAACCTTTCAATTATTTCTTCCATTCGTTCAACTCTGACACTAACAACCCGTGCAGTACCAACAAACAAGTCTAGTTCTAAGAACAAGTGTAACCGCAACTTCACCTTTTTCCAATATTATCCTGTCTTAATTAAATATGTTACAGCTGCTGCAACCATTTTTATAACAAAGTTCATCTCCTTAGCTTTCCAACGCTTCAAAGGAACGCAAATTGGATGTCCAGAACTCCAGTTATGAATTTTCGAAGTTTCATAACGATTCAACAATTTTCCTGCGTTTTGCTTACGGAAATTACGCTCCAAAACTCATCCTCTCCAAATCAATCACATTCTTAACATCCCCTTATCATATCTCTTCGCTTCCAAACTTCTTATAACTTGAACAATACATTTCATCGCCGAAGTTCGATTTCTGAAACATCACGACAGCAACCCTCTTTGCAAACTTGCAACTGAATCTCTTTCGAGAAGCAAGGCTTCTCCCCCACTTCGCTCAAACCAACTCCTACAACAAAATAAACAAGTACCGACAGTGATTCACTCACATGTCGCGTACCAAGGGATAATACGCCGACAGTATTCAATTGTCGCGCAACTCAACTGACTCGACACTTGGCCGGACAGACCGACCTGCTCTGATACCACTATTGTAACACCCTTCTAAACCCCGCGACAATTTAAATCAATATATCATAGTAAAAACGTAAACACAAGGGTGCCACAATTATTTAAAACAAATAAACCAATTATGGTCAAAAGTCATGCTTCATTAGGAAACGATTTACCAAAACATAATCATCTTTATCACAGCGGAATAAGAAAACATCGTCAATACAACCAAATGGAAATACAACCCATCACCAAATAAAATAGAGTAATCTCCTAAAACTCTAAAACTATCGTTCCCCATTGTTACAAGATCAGAGCATGATCGACACGACCCAACATAAACGGATAAACTCTACGAGTCATCCTCACCAAGCACTAACGCCGCTACTCCTCAATCTGAAAAATGACAACATGTAAGGGTGAGTCTCATTCTCAATTTGTAAATATTATGCAATTCATAAGCAACAAGCATCATAATATACCGTTCACCCAATTATACACATTCAGATTCACATCTATTATTCATCAATTCACACAATAATAGATTACAACACTTAACACAAAAATCCATACAATCATGAAATGACAAAATGCATATGACACAACTGACACTATGCATGTGGTACCAATAAACCGTGGAATCAATCCACCTAACCGATCTATGCCTCATCGAGATACGGCCCACCGACACAATTTCCGCACAATGGGAAATATGTCCACCAACGATCCAAACATCACCGGGATCCATCATCAAATGCATATGAATGAATGAAATGTAACACCCCTTACTAACCCCGCGGCAATTTTAAAACAATTATTCAGAGTACATGAAATAAGGGTGCCACAATTCATAATAAATAAACATCATTCAGTCATGTCATGCATTCACCGAGGTAATCATCATAAATTAAAACGTTTCATGTTAACACAGCGGAAATTTATAAAAAACGGACTAAGTTTAACATCTTTAAAACTTATCCTTCAAAACATCAAAATATTAACTAGAGTCATAATCATAAACTCTAAACAATCGCGTCCCCAGTGTTACAACTATCAGAGCATGACACCTGACGCTACTAAAACACTGACTCATGAGCTAATCCTCACCGAGTCGAACAGCCGCTATCCTCAATCTGAAAATGACAACATGTAAGGGTGAGTCTCATCATAATTAACAAATGTTATGGGGTTATAAAGTAATAACACATCACAGTTGTATCATTCACCCAATTGTTTCATAAACAGACAATCAAACAAGTCAAATAACAATCAACACTTCATCAACATTTACAACACTGGAATACCTCCAATCATGTTATAAATTATGCATATGTATGAACTGACTCCATGCATGTGGTACCAACATCATCATATGGGAATAACCCATGACCGATCCAACATCATCCAAGATACGGCCCTGCCAGCACAGATTCCACACAATGGGAATCATGCCCTTCACTGATCCAACACACCCTTATGGATACAGTATCGTCAATGAACATGAATGAATGCAACATATACAACATACTTATACCATCATCATCATCATCATCATCAACATCATCATCATTATGCAAGTATGTTCATATATATTCACATCATTCAATCACAATTCTATCATCATCATATAGAAAACATACACGTATTTGCACCAATCATCATACTCAATAAGAATAGCATACATGTATTTTCATCATTCTAAAACCAATCAATCATCATCATATAGATTATTCTATAAGGTTCGTTTAGCTCGAAACGGCGCATCAAACGGACCAACAGTTAAAAAGTTATGCATCTTTGAACTTTTAAAAATATCTCAAAACACCAACAGCACGCGGCGCCATCATCAGTTCGCGGCGCGAACTGAGCGTTCCAAGAATTCCTTGGCTCTCTGCCAAGCTGTTCGCGGCGCAAACATCTGCACGCGGCGCGAAACAAGAAAAAGTTACGCCTTCGCGGCGCGAACACGGGTACGCGGCGCGACCTGTGCGTATCACAAATTCCTGGCATTCTGCCCACCTGTTCGCGGCGCCAACCCTATGCACGCGGCGCGAACCGGCGATTTCAGAAACCCCAACCTGCAGAAAACAGCATTCCATACATTCCAAACTCATCCAATTCATACCAGTACGAACCTAGGGAAATAGAATGCACAAACAACACGAAAAACACCTCATAATACATCAATTACACATCGATTGAGATCATAACAACATAGATATCATGGATTCAATTATAGAATCAAACATCACACAATTGGACTCAATCCCTAAACCTATCATATGACTCAATCGACCCAAATTCTACATCTATTCAGTATTATCAACCCCTAACCCGATAATAGATGATAATTAGACAAGTCCCCCCTTACCTTAGCCAAATTCTTGAATGGGTCTTCTTCCTCTTTGGTCCTCTTTCACGTTCTTCAGCTCCTCCTCTCACAACTTCCTGTTTTTCACGTTCTAACCCTTTCTCCTCTGGTTTTTCCTTATTTTATGAAAACATAAAATGAGAAATGGGCTCCCTCACACATATTACTGATTCCTCCATAAGACCCAACAACCTAACATTTTATTTTTCTTTCCACATAACTCCAATAAAATGCTAATTCAAATTAATTAATTTAAAATTAAATTAAACTAATTAAATTAGAAATTTTGGGATGTTACAACTCTCCCCCACTAAAAGAGTTTTCGTCCTCGAAAACATACCTCAAGCAAAGAGTTCCAGATATGAGTCTTTCATCTGGCTTTCCAACTCCCAAGCTACTCTGACCAAAGCTATTTCCTTGCCACGCAACTGTTTCAGCTTCCGGTCTTCAATCCTCACAGGTAAAGTTTCAACGGTCAAGTTATCTTTCACCTGTACATCATCTACCTGAATCACATGAGATGGATCCGCAACGTACTTCCTCAACTGCGATACATGAAATACGTCATGCAAGTTTGCAAGCATCGGCGGCAAAGCAATACGATAAGCTACTTCTCCCACTTTTTCGGAAACTTGGAATGGTCCAATAAAACGCGGAGTCAACTTCTTCGACTTCAATGCCCGACCAATTCCTTTCATAGGAGTAACTCTCATAAACACATGGTCTCCCTCTTGAAACTCAAGTGTTTTCCTCCTCTTGTCATGATAACTCTTCTGACGACTCTGAGACGTTTTCATCTTCTCTTGAATCATCTTAATCTTCTCCGTAGTTTGTTGTACAATTTCTGGTCCAATTACAGCACTCTCACCGGATTCGTACCAACATAAAGGCGTCCTACACCTCCGACCATACAAAGCCTCAAACGGAGCCATACCGATACTCGAATGAAAACTGTTGTTGTAGGTAAACTCAATCAAAGGCAGATAACTATCCCAAGTACCTCCTTTTTCTAGCACACAAGCACGTAACAAATCTTCTAACGACTGAATCATCCTCTCGGTCTGTCCATCTGTCTGCGGATGATAAGCAGAACTCAATCTCAGCTTAGTACCCAAAGCCTTCTGCAAACCTTCCCAGAACTTCGACGTAAATCTCGGATCTCTGTCTGACACGATACTCGAAGGAATACCATGTAGACTAACTATCTTCTCAATATACAATTGAGCCAGCTTTTCCATCGGATAATCCATCCTCACTGGTATGAAATGTGCAGACTTCGTCAACCTGTCCACCACAACCCAGATAGCTTCACAATTCTTAACAGTTCTCGGCAAACCCGAAACAAAATCCATCGATATGCTATCCTATTTCCACTCAGGAATAAACATCGGTTGCATAAATCCAGATGGCTTCTGATGTTCAACCTTTGACTTCTGACACGTCAAACAAGAGAATACAAATTCAGCAATTTCCTTCTTCATTCCAGGCCACCAAAACAGCTTTTTCAAGTCATGATACATCTTGGTAGCACCAGGATGAATACTTAATCCACTACGGTGTCCTTCTGCTAAAATATTTCTTCGGAGTTCAGCAACATCAGGAACACAAACTCTGTCTCCAAACCTCAGTATACCATTCTCGTCAACTCTGAATTCACTGCCCTTGCCTTGGTTAATCAAAGTCAACTTGTCGACTAATTCGACATCATCCTTCTGACCCTCTCTGATCTCTTCAAGAATACCACTGGTCAGCTTCAGCATTCCCAACTTAACACTAGTAGGAGTACCTTCACATACCAAACTCAAGTCTCTGAATTGTTCAATTAAGTCCAATTCTCTAATCATTAGCATAGACATATGCAAGGTCTTCCTACTCAATGCATCAGCAACAACGTTTGCTCTACCCGGATGGTAATTCAAACCAAAATCATAATCTTTCAAAAATTCTAACCACCTTCTCTGCCTCATATTCAACTCTTTCTGATCAAAGAGATATTTCAGACTCTTGTGGTCACTGAACACCTCGAACCTCGAACCGTACAAATAATGTCGCCACAATTTCAAGACAAAAACTACAGCTGCCAGCTCTAAATCATGAGTCGGATAATTCCTTTCATGCACTTTGAGTTGTCTCGAAGCATATGCGACTACTTGTTGGTTCTGCATCAGTACACCACCTAAACCCATCAACGAAGCATCACAATAAACCACAAATGATTCTGTCAGATTCGGAAAAATCAAAATAGGAGCATTAGTCAACCTCTTCTTCAGCTCTTGGAATCCTTCCTCGCATTTTACATCCCAAATAAAAGCCTGACCCTTTCTGGTTAAATTAGTTAACGGCAATGCTAACTTTGAAAATCCTTCAATGAACTTCCTGTAATAACCCGCAAGACCAAGAAAACTACGAATCTCTGACACTGACTTCGGCGCTTCCCACTGAGATATAGCCTCTATCTTCGTAGGATCGACAGCAATACCACTCTTAGAAATTACATGTCCAAGAAAACTGACCTCTTCTAACCAAAATTCACACTTCGACAGTTTGGCAAAAAGTTGCTTCTCTTTTAACAACGCCAACACAATTCTGAGATGTTCTGCATGTTCTTCCTCACTCTTAGAATATATTAGGATATCATCTATAAACACCACTACGAACTTATCGAGATAAGGATGAAATATCATATTCATGTACTCCATAAATACACCAGGTGCGTTAGTAACTCCAAACGGCATTACCGAATACTCATAATGTCCATACCTTGTTCTGAAAGCGGTCTTCTGAATATCATCGTCTTTCACACGAATCTGGTGATACCTAGACCTCAGATCGATCTTACTAAACACACATGCTCCAACCAGTTGATCCATCAAATCATCAATCCTCGGCAAGGGATACTGATTCTTGATAGTAACCTTGTTCAGTTGTCTGTAATCCACACACAACCTCATTGAACCCTCCTTCTTCTTCACTAGCAACACAGGTGCACCCCACGGAGAAACACTAGGATGAATGAACTTCTTCTCAAGTAATTCTTCCAACTGCTTCTTCAGTTCGGTCAGCTCAGACGGTGACATACGATACGGTGCCATTGACACTGGACTAGTTCCTGGAATCAATTCAATGGAAAACTCTACCTCTCTCTCTCTGGTGGTAATTCATTCACTTCTTCCGGAAAAACTTCTGGAAACTCACATACCACTGGTAGTTCGCTACTTACTACTCTTTCCTTCGAATTTGTTAATGCAAATAACATAAACACTGTTGCACCATCCTTGATAGCTTCATCCACTTGTCTAGCCGTCATCTCCAGATCATCAGAATGAACTTCTCCAGGAAAGATTACTGTCTTCGAAAAATAGTTGATGTGAACACGGTTAAATTCTAACCAGTTCATCCCCAGGATTACATCGAGTTGTTTCAATGGAAGGCACACTAAGTCCATTCCGAATTCCCTACCAAAAATGTCAACCGGACAATTCAAGCATGCGGACGAAGTAGTTACTGAACCCGACGCCGGAGTATCAATAACCATGCTTCCATTTATTTCAGATATTTCCAAATTCAACCTCTTAGCTCAATCCAAAGAAATAAAAGAATGAGTTGCTCCAGTATCAATAATCGCAACTAAAGGTGTGCCATGAATAAAACACGTACCTTTAATTAATCTATCCTCCGGAGTGGTTTCTTGTAACATCCTATTTTTATTAGATTTAATTAATTAGGATTATTTGATAATTGATAATTGTTTATGTGTTTTATTTAATTATTGTTTGCGTAATAATTATTTGATTTTGTGGTAATTTGTTATTTAGCTAATTAATAAATGGTAGGATTTTATTTGAAATTAGTTAAATGGGCTTAGTTGAGTGAAAAAGAGTATTAGGTGGGTTAAGCCCAATGAGATAATGAGAGTTAGAAGAGAATTCTATGAGTTAACCTAAATTAGATAGAAAGATAGAAAGAAAAAGTAGAGAAGAGAAAAGAGGCAAAAGAGTAGAAGAGAGAAGAGGAGA
The DNA here is from genome assembly GCF_029867415.1 of Vicia villosa. Lineage (NCBI taxonomy): Eukaryota > Viridiplantae > Streptophyta > Magnoliopsida > Fabales > Fabaceae > Vicia > Vicia villosa. Next base: position 132,549,413 of record NC_081184.1, on the reverse strand, counting down.
GGATTGTAGATTCTTGAAGTTAGAAGGAGAAATTCAAGAGGTAAGGGTTTGAATACAAGTTCTTGTAGAATCTATGATTGGGTAATGTTGTATGTGTTAAAACATGAGATTTCACTTTGAGCATTTTCATAATCCATGAGATTTGTGTTGTTTGATGTTGTTTATGATTGGAATGGGTAGAAATAACATGTCATTCATGATTCTTTACTTGATTCTATGGGTGGTTTTGATTTATAACATGTTGGATGAAAAGAATGTGAAAACCTAACTTTGGGATTTGGGTGAAATTCATGAATTTGCATGATTAATGAAACTTTGATGAATCTAAGGATACATATGGGTTATGTGTATGTTATGTATGTGAAATTCGTGTGCAAATAATGAGCTGAACTGTGAATTGAGTGATGAAATGACAAGAGGGAACTGTGCTGAGTTTAAGCAGAAAATTCACTTCTACGCTGTGTTCGCGACGCCAACGAGAGGTGGCGGCGCGAACTGGATGAATTCTGAAATGATTTGGTTCTGCCTTGTACTTCGCGGCGCGCATATGTGGATGCGGCGCGAACTGAATGCATTTTTGAAATACCTTGTTTCTGTCTGTTACTTCGCGGCGCGACCAAAGGTTGGCGGCGCGAACTATGTTCAAAAACATTTTCTTGTTTGTTTAAGACTTGATTTGCATACCTATTACTTCTATATGTTCAAAATGTGTTATTAATTGATTAAATAACATGTGTGAGGTGTAATTGAATGTATTATGTAATGGAATGCTAAATGATAATTGTGTTGAGATTGGATTGAATTGCATGTTGTGTAATGTTGTGCAAGGTTGGAAAGATGTGATTGTGTAGTTTAAGAGATAGAGAGATCGTCTTAAATGCATGAGTCTTGTTTTGTTGCACACGTACACAAGCATGAGTCTTTGAAAGTGGCAATGTTGGGTAATCTCGCGAAGGTTATTTACTTGTCCCAAACCTAACGAGTACGGGGTTTGAAAGCTTAACGAGTATGGGGCTTTGAGGTGGTTATCTAGTCTAGAGAGAATGACAATCGGCATGACCGGAAATGATAACGGAGGGATCCACATGCATATCGCATAGAGTCACACTTGAGTCGCACGTGTCGGTGTGAAATGTTGTTATGTGTGATTATGTGGTATGAATGTGTGGATGTGAATTTGATTGATATGCATATATGTGGAATGATGAATCATTTGATAGGAATTAGAAAATGTGATGAGAATGAGATACACGTGATTGATACATATTTGATGTGAAATGTGAAATATATACGTATGAGTGATATATGTGTATATATGTAAATTGGCAATAAATGAGGTTGTGAATTAATTGTGATAATTAATTAAGTTGAACATGTTAACTTTATATTGGAGATAAATACATGTTTTGTGAAGAGTGATGAATTCTTGAAATGTATCCTTACTTATGTTGCATTTCCCACTATTATATTTTCTATTTAGAATTTGAATTCTCACCCTTCTGTTTGAATGTTATCCTTCGTTGATAACGTGCAGGTTCCGACGAGTAGTAGCTTGTCCGAGGATTTAGCCGAGGAGCTCCTGAGTTTGTTAGTGGATTAGGTAGCGAGTCATATGCTCTGATCATGTAACACTTGGGGGGAATTTATTTAGACTTATGCTTATGTTTGGATATTGCTATTCTCTATGTTTTGTTGGATATTCGGATGTATTTGTTTGAGATCCCAGACATGTTGTTTAAGGCTATGTGGCCAAGATTGTGGATTTAAATGTTAATTCGATATTGGTAGATGAATATAGTATGGGATATATTCATTGAAATTTTAATAGCAATTCTATTGTTTTCCGCAAGCGTTTATGCATAATGTATGAAAGCATGAGATTTACATTGTGTTACGAATATGATCTTTGCATATTAAGAATGTTGGATGTTTGCTTTAGGTTTTCATTGTGATGAAAATAACATGTGACTCCCTTTTCCTTATGCATGATTACTCTGTGTGATTGTATGATATATTTGGGGTTAGAAAAGGGGTGTTACATTTCTGATCCAGACAAAGCAAAGACCTTTCCTCCAGCTTGGTTCTTCTTCGGTTTAGGACACTGTGGGCTAATGTGACCCTCTTCACCACAATTGTAACAAGTCACAATCTTCTTCTTACAATCAGCGGCAACATGACCCACTTCTTCACACTTGAAGCACTTCTTCTGATTCAGCTTGCACTCATTCCTACGGTGCCCAACCTCACCACAATTATAGCACCTGACAAAAGCACTGGAGTCTCCCCCACTAGGCTTCTTCCAACCACCAGTCTTTGGATTACCTCTACCATATGGCTTACCCTTATCCATAGGCTTCTTCCCTTTTCTGTCAACTAACTCGCGAGAGTGAGATGACTTCAGCTTGAGATTATCTTCCTCGAAGATCCTACTACAGTCCACCAAGTCTACAAATCTCCGGATTCTTTGGTATCTGATACCCTGCTTAATCTCATCACGGAGACCGTTCTCGAACTTGATGCATTTCGAGAATTCACTAGCTTCATCGTTGTTGTAGTGAACGTAGTACTTTGCCAACTCAACGAACTTCGAAGCATACTCTGGTACTGTCATGCTTCCTTGAACCAGTTCCAGAAATTCAATTTCCTTTCGACCTCTTACGTCTTCAGGAAAGTACCTTCTCAAAAATTCCCTCTTGAACACAGCCCAAGAAATAGCCACACCATCAGCTTCCAGTTCAGTCCTGGTAGTCATCCACCAGTCGTCAGCTTCTTCAGACAACATGTGAGTACCATATCTCACCTTCAGATCCTCAGCACAATCGATGACTCTGAAGATTCTCTCGACCTCCTTAAGCCACTTCTGAGCACCTTCAGGATCATGCGTACCCTTGAACAATGGAGGATTGTTCCTCTGAAAACTGTTCAGCTGCCTGTCAGCACCAATCGCAGCACCATTGGCATTTCCTCCCAGCACACCAGCAATCATGCCCAGGGCCTCAGCGACAGCATCATCGTTTCTTCCTCCTCTTCCAGCCATTGTTCTGCTTAAATCACAACCAATTTAATCAGAACAGAAGTATCGACAGTTAAGTCTTACTAGTCGCATACACAGGAAAGCAAAACTGACACTAAGACTCTGGTCATAACGACCGACTATGCTCTGATACCACTATTGTAACACCCCTTACTAACCCCGCGGCAATTTTAAAACAATTATTCAGAGTACATGAAATAAGGGTGCCACAATTCATAATAAATAAACATCATTCAGTCATGTCATGCATTCACTGAGGTAATCATCATAAATTAAAACGTTTCATGTTAACATAGCGGAAATTTATAAAAAACGGACTAAGTTTAACATCTTTAAAACTTATCCTTTAAAACATCAAAACATTAACTAGAGTCATAATCATAAACTCTAAACAATCGCGTCCCCAGTGTTACAACTATCAGAGCATGACACCTGACGCTACTAAAACACTGACTCATGAGCTAATCCTCACCGAGTCGAACAGCCGCTATCCTCAATCTGAAAATGACAACATGTAAGGGTGAGTCTCATCATAATTAACAAATGTTATGAGGTTATAAAGTAATAACACATCACAGTTGTATCATTCACCCAATTGTTTCATAAACAGACAATCAAACAAGTCAAATAACAATCAACACTTCATCAACATTTACAACACTGGAATACCTCCAATCATGTTATAAATTATGCATATGTATGAACTGACTCCATGCATGTGGTACCAACATCATCATATGGGAATAACCCATGACCGATCCAACATCTACGGCCCTGCCAGCACAGATTCCACACAATGGGAATCACGCCCTTCACTGATCCAACACACCCTTATGGATACAGTATCGTCAATGAACATGAATGAATGCAACATATACAACATACTTATACAATCATCATCATCATCATCAACATCATCATTATTATGCAAGTATGTTCATATATATTCACATCATTCAATCACAATTCTATCATCATCATATAGAAAACATACACGTATTTGCACCAATCATCATACTCAATAAGAATAGCATACATGTATTTTCATCATTCTAAAACCAATCAATCATCATCATATAGATTATTCTATAAGGTTCGTTTAGCTCGAAACGGCGCATCAAACGGACCAACAGTTAAAAAGTTATGCATCTTTGAACTTTTAAAAATATCTCAAAACACCAACAGCACGCGGCGCCATCATCAGTTCGCGGCGCGAACTGAGCTTTCCAAGAATTCCTTGGCTCTCTGCCAAGCTGTTCGCGGCGCAAACATCTGCACGCGGCGCGAAACGAGAAAAAGTTACGCCTTCGCGGCGCGAACACGGGTACGCGGCGCGACCTGTGCGTATCACAAATTCCTGGCATTCTGCCCACCTATTCGCGGCGCCAACCCTATGCACGCGGCGCGAACCGGCGATTTCAGAAACCCCAACCTGCAGAAAACAACATTCCATACATTCCAAACTCATCCAATTCATACCAGTACGAACCTAGGGAAATAGAATGCACAAACAACACGAAAAACACCTCATAATACATCAATTACACATCAATTGAGATCATAACAACATAGATATCATGGATTCAATTATAGGATCAAACATCACACAATTGGACTCAATCCCTAAACCTATCATATGACTCAATCGACCCGAATTCTACATCTATTCAGTATTATCAACCCCTAACCCGATAATAGATGATAATTAGACAAGTCCCCCTTACCTTAGCCAAATTCTTGAATGGGTCTTCTTCCTCTTTGGTCCTCTTTCACGTTCTTCAGCTCCTCCTCTCACAACTTCCTGTTTTTCACGTTCTAACCCTTTCTCCTCTTGTTTTTCCTTATTTTATGAAAACATAAAATTAGAAATGGGCTCCCTCACACTTACACCCCAATATTACTGATTCCGCCATAAGGCCCAACAACCTAACCTTTTATTTTTCTTTCCACATAACTCCAATAAAATGCTAATTCAAATTAATTAATTTAAAATTAAATTAAACTAATTAAATTAGAAATTTTGGGATGTTACATGAAACACACATAACATACTTAAAACATCCCCGAATCACGATGAACAACTCATCTCAACACCACATCACCGAATAAGTATGTACATGTTTTCAACATAATTCAAATAGTCATACATTCATCACAATCATAATAATAATCACAACCAATTCATCATCACATCAATTACATTGTCACACACCTTTCATATGCACACAATGTTCAATTCTCATCAAGTAATTAAATCGGGTTTTAAAGAAATAAAGTCGGTCACTGCCCATATTCATCATTCATCATATAAAACATTTAATTACTTGCACAATGCCCAAAATGGCACTAAGAAAAGATTCACGGATCAAAATATACGCTATTTCAAAGTTTTAGAAAAATTCTCGTTCAGCAAGGTTCGCTCAGCGACACAAGGCAGAAGCGAATTCCTTCAGACCTCCGCTCAGCGGACCTCTAGCGACGTTAGACAGAAGCTAACCAGGTCGGGTCCTCTGCTCAGCGGACCTGCGATTTTACCAAATCTCAGGTCTGCGACAGACCTGCGATTTCACACCCTTTTCACCCAAAAACGATTCCAGACATCATATACATGCATACAAACATCATACATTCAATCATACACCACAAAACATTATTTAAACTCATTATTAACCAAATAGTTCACACAATTTTCATCAATTCAATCCAAATTATAACACCCTAACCTAACAATCCCAATGTCTAATTGAACCAAACCATACATCAATCTACCTATCCCTTAAGACCATATAAGAGATACTAAAAGGAAGAGTCCCCCTTACCTCGATTCACGGTTGGATCCTATTTCTCTTCGCGTTCTCTCTACGTATTCCTCCATGTTCTTCATGCCCTAGCTCTCTCCTTCTGCCTCTTCTCAAAACTTTGATCCTACATAATGAATCCCTCTTTCCTCTTTTCTCTTTTTACCCCTAGGACCCCTAATATGGTCTTCCCATATTGCCCTCACTTACTCTTCACAAATGACCACTCTTACCCTTAATATCTCTAACACTAGTATTATTTTATTTTACTAATTAAAATAATTTCACTTATTATTATAATTATTCTAAAATACGCCAAAATTCATCGATACACATAAGCCTCACGCAAACCACCACGACATCAGATGAATCACCAAGACATCACTTAAGTCATCATAATCTCAAACATCACAGATCATCAAAAACCATAATAAGGACTCAACATATCATCACATTTTCAATACTTCACAATGACTCATAGATTCACGCTAAAATAATTAAATAAATAATTAGTCTAGAATTTGGGGTGTTACAAACATCACCAACACCAATTACCTTAGATACACCATCATTACTCATCTTCAACATTCAAAAATCACCAGAAGTACTTCTTCCTTGGTATAACATGCAATGTAGCACCACTGTCAACTGTACACATCTTCTTGTCTGATACGAGATTAAAAAACTCATGATCGCGAAGAATAACAAGATCATCACTATAAACAATACTAACACGATTATCATTATGATCTTCATAATCTCTTTTCTTGCCTTTGTTATCCATTTTCTACAAATTATAATACTTCTGCATGTATCATATTTTGTTACAATAATGACACACCATTCTTGTATCCTGGTTAGTACTTGCTTCTCTTATTCTCTTTACCATCCTTTGGTTCTTTTTTCATACTTCTCCCCTAATTTCAGTGACAAGTACCTCAGATTGAGATGAAGAACCATGTGTCTTCCTTCTCATCTCCTCATTAAGAATACCACGCTTAGCCATTTCCAAAGAAAAATACCTCTAGGAGAAGAACTCAACATCAAAGACCTTATATGTTAATCTGACCCCAACTCTACTATCAAACTTATCTCATAGTATGTTAATATTTGACATCACTACGCAACATTAAAAAATTTCTCTATAGGAAATGACGAGTTCAACCATTTCATACTTTTACGAATGAGAATGCTTATGCTAGCTATCTAATAAAATATTAAACTAGTAAGGATGTGATATACCAATTTTTTACAGAGTCTTCTACTGTAATCATTACTCTTTCATGCTAGAGAAATTTTATTTTTTTTAGATAATTTTCTTAAAAATTATGATATGTCTCATATAAGATTCATATTTATATCTTTGTGTAGTATCATATTTTTATCTTTATCTTATCATATCTCTTCTTATTTTGTACAATAAGTGAACTATTAGATTCTTTAACTTGTGCATTTAAGTATAAATTATGAAAGATCCTTTAAAATATGTAGATGAATGAAATATAAATCTATAGATATTTATATATAATAGATAATTTATATAAATTATTTAAATGGTGAATTATAATAGTATGTAATAATTCAAGAGAATAATAGTGTAAAGTTATTTTATAAATCAACCAATAAAAAATCAACAAAAAACTATATCATTAAAAGTTTTTTAAAATAAAAATGAGATATAATTGAATACATAATTGTGACGGATTGACATTGTAAAACTATTTTACATGACTTTTTTTTCTTCATAATTTAATAAATAAAATTATCACATGTGTTCAAAAATCATTTTATCCACGTCTTATATATATATAACCATCTTTTCCGTTTTTTCCTACACCTATATCTCTACCCTAGAAGTTACTTCTATTTTCATGTCTAAATTCTCTCTCTCACAAAGACACTCTCTCTTCAAAGTTCAGTTGCTTCATCACCAAAATCTGAAACACATCAGTTCAGTTCTGCAGTGCAGACTGCAGACTATAAAATCTCAACAACAACCAAAGTACACCCTCTCCAGACCAGTCACCAGTTAACTAGTTCAGTTAACTAACGGTTTTTATCTTCTCCCATTTTATTCCCATTTTACCCTTCAACCATCCCCACCTCCACCGCCATTTCCAATAGCCATGATAACCTGGCACGATCTATACACCGTTTTAACCGCCGTGATTCCCCTCTACGTCGCCATGATCTTAGCCTACGGTTCCGTACGGTGGTGGAAAATATTCTCACCGGACCAATGTTCCGGCATAAACCGGTTCGTTGCTATCTTCGCCGTACCACTTCTTTCCTTCCATTTCATCTCCACCAACGATCCTTACGCGATGAACTTCCGTTTCATCGCGGCGGATACACTTCAGAAAATCATCATGCTCTTAGCACTTACTGTATGGACTAATTTCTCCGCTAACGGAAGCTTAGAGTGGATGATCACAATCTTCTCTCTTTCCACATTGCCGAACACTTTGGTCATGGGGATTCCGCTTCTTATAGCTATGTACGGCGAATATTCCGGCAAGCTTATGGTTCAGGTTGTGGTTCTTCAGTGTATCATTTGGTATACGCTTCTTTTGTTCCTTTTTGAGTACCGTGGCGCGAAGCTTCTCATCATGGAACAGTTTCCGGAAACTGCTGCTTCTATTGTTTCCTTTAAAGTTGATTCTGATGTTGTGTCGCTTGATGGAAGGGATTTTCTTGAAACGGATGCGGAGGTTGGTGATGATGGTAAGCTTCATGTTCATGTCAGAAAATCCAATGCTTCCCGGAGGTCTTTTATGATGACTCCTCGGCCGTCGAATCTCACCGGAGCTGAGATTTATAGTTTGAGCTCTTCGAGGAACGCGACGCCGCGAGGTTCGAATTTTAACCATACGGATTTCTACTCCATGATGGGTTATGCGCCGAGACATTCTAATTTTGGTGCGGCGGATGTGTATTCCGTTCAGTCTACGTCACGTGGCCCTACTCCGAGACCATCTAATTTCGAAGAGAATCCAGCACCAGCATCAGCAGCAGCATCGGCACTGGTGGTGAGCTCTCCGAAATTTGGATTTTATCCGGCACAGAATGTGCCGGCAACAGCTACTTACCCGGCTCCAAACCCAGAATTTTCTTCTGGATTGAGCAAGAGTATTAGCAAAAACTCTCAGCAGCAATTTTCTCAACAGACACAGCAATTGGTTCAGGCACAACCACAAACAGTTAGCAACAATGGTGCTGTTTCTAAAACGAGCCATGATGCTAAAGAGCTTCACATGTTTGTGTGGAGCTCTAGTGCGTCGCCGGTTTCTGAAGCTAGTGGGCTTCAAGTCTTTGGAAGTGGAGCGGCTGATTACGGAGTGTCTGATCAATCTGGACGCTCCGAACAAGGTGCTAAGGAGATTAGAATGTTGGTTCCTGATGACCATCCTCCAAATGGGGTCACCAGTAAAGGTATATAAATGTAGATTTTTATTTTTGTTGAGAAAATTAATGAGATTATGAAACATGAGATTGATTTTGATTTTGATTTGTTATTTTTTAGTTGAAAATGAAGCTAGGCCAGAAACAGAGTTTGGTGAAGAAGACTTGAAGTTTCCAGTAAAAGAAGAAGAACTCCGGCTAGAAGATCGCCGAGAGAAAGAAGAACCCGCCGGGCTGAACAAACTAGGATCAAGCTCAACCGCGGAGCTACACCCGACAACCGCGGGTGCCACCACCGTAAAACACATGCCTCCGGCAAGCGTAATGACCCGTCTCATATTGATCATGGTTTGGCGGAAGCTAATCCGCAACCCAAACACATATTCCAGCCTCATTGGTGTCATTTGGTCCCTAGTAGCCTTCAGGTAAACTAAACTCAAGTTTTAATTAATTAACCACAAAATATATTAATTTAACTCGTTTTCGATTCTTGGATTATTTATAAGTACTACATTAATGATCTTAATTTAAGGTTGGTTTGATAATTATTAATTATGATTGCAGGTGGCATGTGCATATGCCCAAAATAATAGAGAAATCAATCTCCATACTGTCTGATGCTGGTCTTGGAATGGCTATGTTCAGTTTAGGTGAGTAGTCACAGTTTTCTCCAAATTCCTACTCCTACAATAATTTCATTCTTTTCCTTTCTATCCAATTTCTTTCCCCTTTTACATTAAACAACATTATTGCATCCTTTTCCATTTTCAGTGTATCTATCTAATAAAGCCAATAAAATAGAGATGGTTGTAATGTAAATTCTTTTTTTTAATATTGAAAAATATAGTAACAATTATCACAAAACGATGAAGGAGGTACATAGTAACATGGTATGATGAGTCTACTATGAAAGGGAATTATGGATTTGGGGGAAAGAAAAGAAACGAAACTAGTTGTGACCATTCATTATTTTGGAGTTTGTTACAATGTAACATAGCCAATGAACATGTTTACTAAACGATAACGTGGGGATTGTAATTGCGTTGTGACAGTGCAATGTTCCCGACATGTGGGGTTTCGTCATAGGGACCGGTTCAATTTTGGGACCAAAATTTGGTAAAGGTCGAATTTCATTAATCAGGCCATACTACATCATACATGTATAGTTTTTCACACACTAAATTGTAAAGAATTTTTCAATGAGGATAATGTGGATGTGAGTTGTGGATAGGATATTTTCTGATCTTGTTCCATTTTGGGTAAAAATGGAGGATGTAACTGTTTTGTTTTGTTTGACATGTGCGTAGGTTTGTTTATGGCTCTACAACCTAAGATGATTGCTTGTGGGAACTCGGTTGCTTCATTTGCTATGGCTGTTCGATTTCTTACTGGTCCGGCTGTCATGGCAGCGGCTTCCATTGCTGTTGGCCTGCGTGGCAACCTTTTACGCGTAGCTATTGTTCAGGTAAATTAATTATTTTTAGTGAATTTCCACTCTATCATCGTAGTATTGGTTTCGGTGACTTTAAACCGCCAAAATTAATAGTGACTTTGATTCTTTCTTTTACCTATAAATCAATTTCTTTATCTAATTTTCATTTTTTTTCCACTTTTTTAATCATAAAAAATAACTAAAGTCACCAAAATTATGAAATCTCAGCGTCATTTAATCTCTTCTCAAATTTCACATGTCACCGTTTAAAACCATATAAAAAGTATACGATTTGAGTAGTATTTAAGTGCGTCATGGAAGTTTTAGATTGTTGACTTATGAAAATGTAATTTGTTGAAAATAGGCCGCACTTCCTCAAGGTATCGTTCCGTTTGTGTTTGCAAAAGAGTACAATGTCCATCCGGCTATTCTTAGTACTGGGTTAGTCATTAATTAATTAAACTTCGTTTGTTTTTTTCTAACTACTCTTTCTATTAAAAAAGAAGTTGACCTATTTTTCTTAAATGAATTTTTTTTATTGCAGGGTTATATTTGGAATGTTGATAGCACTACCAATTACTCTAGTCTACTACATATTACTTGGTTTGTAAGATATGTAAATCTATAAAGAATGGCCATCTCTTTTGATTTTTTTTTACTTTGAGAGTATGCAACCATTCTTCGTGACCGGTGTGGATTGTGCTGTTATATAGCAAGGATGCGATTTTTTTCTCGATGGAAAGACCAAAATCATCACCTAATATCCTAAAAAACCAGCGAAAATTCTTTCGAATTTCCAAAAATTAAGGAACTTCAGAAAATTCGACCAATTAACTCAAGTTCTCAGAATTCTAGCCATGCACACAAATACAATTTTCAAGACCAGAGAAAAAGAAGTACTAGTAGAAAAATATGAGAAACACAAGAGAGGAAAACAAGGGCAAGTGAGAAGAGTCAAACAAATCTAGAAATGACTCTCTTCTATTTTGATCATTGTTTATTGTTGATTAGTACTATTTTAGCATATGAGAAAACAAAGAGATTTTATGTGCTAGTTTTTATATTAGTAAAAGTATTGTTTGTCTATGGTTTACCAAATGTGTAGTAGAGAAATGAAATTGGAATATAAAAGGAAGACTCTTTTTCTAAATTATTATAACTTTTTTGCTTACTTTATTCTTTAAGTTTCATTATTAGACCACTATTGTTTCTTTTGTCTTTGAGCTTTGATCATCATCCTCAGATCCCGCAATTATTTGCGTTTGTCGTTTTTCTTTACTTATAGTTACGTGACTGAACTAGTATTTTGCAATTTTTCATTAGATCAAGTAAAAAAAGCAACTAGAAAAAGTCATCTTTGTTACTTTTCCGGCATTAGGATAAGTAGATTCTTGGATAAAGTTGAATTGGGACCACGAGAGTGTGTGAGAAAGTGAGAGTTGAAATGTCAAAAAGAACACTGTTTTTCAACTAAGTAGGAATTGTGAACTATTCCTTTGAAGTTTAGTGATTCGTTGAATGCAAACAAGTTGTTAGCTTTTCGGCTATTGATGTGTCCACAACACTAACTAGTAACTAGCTAGTAAGTAGCTTATAGTCAGCAACACTTTTATGAAGAGTTAAAACACTTTTATGAAGAGTTAAACGAGGGTGAAAGCAACCAATATATTGTGCAACAAACACTAGATGGTTTGATATGTGTTGTGAAAATGATGTCAAGAATATAGTATAATAGAGAATATAATGGAAAGTAAGAACAACAAAAGAATTGATTATAACTGTTATTTTTTATTCTTTCTATCACTACAAGATTACAAGTGTTATAAGAATAACAAATAACTCTCTTGCCATAAATTAGGATTTACAGTATACAATGATCAGAGACTAGTATACTATTTATAATAAACTTAACATACTAAACTAATTGGTTTTTCACAAAAACTCATTACAAGCTAACTTAGGGTATAAGCTAACTTAAATAATTTGACATAACAAACAAGTTCAATTCGAAATACTAACAACCCTAGCATTTCGACCCCCACATACTAGAACACTCTTCGACACCAGCATGTGAACATACTTTGACGACATGCATAAATCCTGTTGAACCAGAAGCTACCCTTCGACCCACTAGAGTTCGATCCAATATATCACAAATCTCCACCTTGGAACAAACTCTAATATCAAAGAACAAACTAGCCTTCGTCATGCAGCTTTATCAACTGCATACAGTGAAAAAACTTGCAACTCGACAATATCTTGGTAATCATATCAGCACCATTATAATTTGTCGAAACCTTAAGCACTTTGACTTCTCCACGCTCGATTACTCCTCTGACGAAATGCAACCTCACATCGATATGTTTGGTTTGCTCATGATATGTTGAGTTCTTCGACATGGGTATAACACTTTGATTATCACATTAAATAGTGATACATCGACGTTGAAGTTTCAGTTCTTTAGCAAAACCTTCAAGCCACAATGCTTCTTTCACAAATTCAATGAAAGCAATATATTTTGTTTCAGTGGTTGATAAAGCAACAACCTTCTGAAGTGTTGCTTTTCAACTAATTGTTGTGCTAAACATATCGAAAACATATCTAAAAATAGATTTTCTAGAATCCATACAACCTGCATAATCAGAGTCGACATATCCTTCTATTACTACTTTACAATCTTTACTCAATGCTCCACCATAAATAAGGACTCTGTTCAGAGACTCATTTATGTACCTTAGAATCCACTTCAATGCTTGCCAGTGAGCCTTTCCAGGATTCTCCATGTACTTGCTTACGAGACTTACAACATATGCAATGCCGGGTCTAGTATAGATCATATCATACATAAAAGAACCTACTATATTAGCATATGGAATGCTATTCATATAAGCTCTTTCAAATCAGTATTGGGACACTGATCAATACTCAGCTTGAATTGAGGGTTTGTCGGAGTCACAACAGGCTTTGAATTAGACATACCAAAATTTTCAAGAATCTTTCGTAGGTATCATCCATAGTTGTCGCACCCTTCAATGCTTCCAAACAACCCTGCTGAACCAGTAGGGCTTTCATCTTCTAGCTCCATAGACCGAAATTGTTCACTCTAGTGAACTTTTCAATCTCATACTTTTTTAAAGGCATCTTCTCCATGCTCACCACACAAATTTGTTGTGAAAACGATGCTAAGAATAAAGTATAATAGGGAACACAATGGGAAGCAAGAAGAACAACAAGGATTGATTATAAATGTTATTATTTACTTTTTCTATTAATCAAGGTTACAAGTATTACAAGAATAACTAGTAACCCTCTGAACCTAAATTAGGATTTGCAGTAGGCAATGATGAGAGACTGGTATGCTATTTATAATAAACCTAACATACTAAACTAATGGGATTTTTCATAAATACCCATTATTTAACGAGAGAAGTCCATATTTTGATTAGATTTTAACTACTCCATCTATCCTTAACTACTCCCTCTATCCCACTATAAGTTATTCAGTTGATCATTTCACACGTATTAAAAAAATGTATAAAAATAAGAGAGAAAAATAATGGTTTTACAATAATACCTCTTATTAAGTATTGAGAATGATGAAATTTTTATTAATTAAATAATAGAATTGAAAAAAGTGTATTGAAAGTTGAAATGAATCATTCATTTTGGAACTTTTTTCTTCCAATTAGACCACTCATTATGGAACGGAGGGAGTGTTTTGAAAAAAATTAGTGTTTTACAATCATATCCAAAGAATCCAATTCTAATGACAAACCTTTTTTTTATAAACAAATATCGTATTAATGCGAGTACAGGGGATAATCAACCTAATACAAATAACGATTAATATTCTTTTAGATCCAGTATCTTAACCTCAAAGTTTATTTTGTCCCTTAATTTTTTTAAAATTCATATTAGTCCTTTTAACTTTTCAAAATGTACCATGTTAGTCATTTTTATCAAATCAGTCGCTAAATTCGTCACTAATTTAACGAAAAATGGTTCTTCCTCGAACCACATCGTAATGGAAAAGTTCTTCTCTGATACCATTTGTAACGCCCCATACTGCTTTCGGGATTATCGACTAACCCCAAAAACCAACACGAGTCTTTTCAACATGTTTTGTCCTCACTCACACGCTTTTCGTGAAACTTTCCAAGAGTTCACCCATCCAAATACTACTCCAAGTCAAGCACGCTTCTATATGGAGTTTTTATCTATTAGGCTACTGAAAAGAATATACATCTTGTTGGTATATGTAGTACCAATCAATCCTTATAAACATTACTTCAACCATACAGTCATATACCTGCACAGCCTCAGGATCCCTCTCATTCCGATGTGAATTCGGCGACCACTTCTCGCCATCTCCGGCCCCATAAATGTCTCATTGTCATACCTCATGCACCGTCAACCACTCCCTACCCTAGTTAGCCTCGGGTGCTACAACTAACATGGTACATTTTAAAGAGTTAATGGACCATTACAGACATTTTTTAAGTTAAGGGACCAAAATGAACCCCCAAGGTTAAGATATGTGACTAAAAAGGGTATTAAACCTACAAAGAAAGAAGGAACGTGAGGAATAAAACCCCAGACCATATAACAAATTATTGAATTGCGCATAAAACCCAATCCCTTTCCTGAGAAACAATAGATCCCTTAAACCTTGCTCCATACCATTCCTAAGAGATGAACTTCACCAGAGAAACTATGTTGTTCGCATCTTTGATGTCTCTGTTAAAAAGATTATTGTTTCTAATTAACAAAATTACACAAACCATTGCAAGCCAAAACAGAAGCCTAAAGTATTTCTCCACCTTGATTTGCATATAAATAGCATAAGACTTCAAAGGATCAAGAACAAAAGCACCTAAACTTAACTAAATTCCCAACCAATTAAAGATCTGATTCCATACTTGGGCAGCCACTGGACAGAGAATGAATAGATGACCACATGATTCTTCCGAGCCAAAGAACGAGTAACACACATCGTTATGAGCTCCTCTAATATCTTCATGTTTGAGGAGTTCGACTCTTGTTTGCAACCTATTAAAGAAAAGCCTCCAAGGAAGAACTAGAATGTTACTCGATGTATTATAATTCTATAAATAATTTAAAGCAAAGGACAGATCGGGAGCAAGGTCTCCTTCTAGATTTGATATCGTCTGTAACCGGTGAATCTGCCAAAATCACGCCACAAAATGAACGAATAAATGGCAGGCGAAATTGGCTTGAATTATGTAATGATAATTAGCAGTTCTTCATAAGTATCAGTTGTTGCACGACACATGGAAACATGATTAAGAACAAAATTCCAACACCAAGCATCACTAATCTATTGACCATAATCATAAATTTTAATTTTAGCATCATGCACACAAACAAACAGAACAGAAAAAGCTTATTCAAAGGTTCAGAACCCAACTAATTTCTTCTCCCAAAATCAATATCAGTATCACATCCTAATTTGCAAGAGATATTTCAACTAAACCAGTTTGAATCTTCCCCACAAGCGTCTAGAGAAATTCGAAGATCCCTCCACCAAATCAAAGATTTCCTCATGTTAACAGACCAAGTTGAATCGAGAACTAAGCCTTCAATGTTATTTGAAGGCTAATAAGGAATACCAAGGAGAATCGTTCCCTGCAAAAAAATTTCAAGCCTATTTTCTTAGAAGTGTGATATTGAATGCACAAGAATCTTACACCCCCAATCCTCCATGCATTTTCGGTCTACATATTTGATCTTCCGAAACCCAATTGATTCTTTTTTTATTCTCTTCGCCGTTCCAAAGGAAAGCACGTTAAATATTTATGATTTCGTGATAAAAAATTTTCGGGGCCTTGAAGAATGAGTTTTAAAGAGTAACTATTCCAGATACAGAGTTTAATAGAGTAACTCTGAAGACTAATCTATTATATTGAAGATCTCTCAATTTTAATTATAATGTTAAACACTTTTATCTACTCAATATACGACTCTTGTACATTCTCATACCTTTTAAGAGAGTCAACATCTTAGACGATTTTCACTCTGTCAATATTAATTTAAAATTAGCTTTCTATTTTGAAGGCTTGTCTAATCCATCAGATGTGTAGTGGAACGCTTTGATCCAACCAATAGCTAGTATTTCATGTGACCCAACTTTCAATAAAATGATCGATTTTAGAAATTAAGTACTTGAAAATATTAGTGTTGGTATGAGGTGTTATCTTAGTTTCATAATCGAGGTAACAAATGGCGCTATTAAAAGTGCATCACTTTACCTCTCGGTTGAAATTCCACCAACGGAGTAGGTGTAAGGGTCATGGGTTCGATTCTCACTTTAGCTTTTTGGAATTTTAAAATGGAAAAAACACATTTCCTCTCGGTTTTGTCATTTAACCGATGAGTAAAATATAATTGAATTTATTATATCTAATGTGGATTCTTATTTCTTCAAACCACAACTGAACATATAACTTTTCAAATTGGTTTACAAAATAATTATATGAATAATTAAGTTATATTTGAAGAACAACTTACACTAATAAATGATTTTCAAGATCTTGTAACTCATCATTCATCTCTCGTTCTATAATAGTTAGAATCTCATTCAATGTTTCAAGTTATTCATTCAACACATCATTCTCTACCAATTCATTCTTCAAAGCATAAAATTTGATGATTTGCAAAATGATCAAGTACAGAAGAAAGTTGAACGAAAACTAGAACCATTGAGAGAGATTTTAACCATTAAAGAACGATAGATGGATGATGAGTTACAAATTATTTGAAAAATATTGATTAGGGTAAGATGTTTTTAAAAAATAACATAATTTTTCATATTATTATTTTCAAAATCAATTTAATAGGTTATATGTTCAAAGAGAGGTTAGTGAAATAAACAATCAACATGATATAATAAACTCAACTGTATTTTCTGTTACTCTAAAGTCCTCTTGAAATGTTTGACGCAACAAGATAAAAGTTGCACAAAGAATCACAAAAACAATATCTCAATCGCAAACTCAATAACAATAACTAAATCAAAACATATAGCTTTCAAAACTTTGTTAAGTAAAACAACTAAACAAAAACATGATAACAACAAAAATAACAACAACAACAATATTAACATCCAATCTCAGTCTAAACAACAACTAAAAAAAATCTAAATATCAACAAAACTACATCAACATCAACAATAAACTTATAACGTACTTATTTCAACAAAGACAACAATATATAACATTCAATATTAGTTTAAACAACAATAACAACAACAACCTTAAATCTCTAGAATTTAGGGTCTCAACAACATTAAAATTCAATCTCAGTCTAAAGAATAACAATATTAAACATCAACTAAAAAGAACAATCTAAATCTCAAAGAAACTCCGTCAACATCAACAATAAACCTATAAAATACCTATCTCAACAAAAACAAAAATATATAACATTCAATCTCAATTTAGACAATAACAACAAAATTAAACCATCGTAGAAAAGCAATATCTATTAAATTCTAAACTTTTAATCCATTAACACTTCAATCACTTCTCGGATTCCCCATTAGAAAAGAGCTCAACTATAAACACCATCCTTTAAAAAGAAAAATGTCATTGTTTAAAATAGTACTACATTGAGCATTATAATGATTTATGTATTCGTGTGGAATTTCTAACCATTTAAAAAGAACTAGACTAGGGTGAAAGTAGGGTTGGGTCGGTCAGCACTACACTTTTTTACCAAGAAAATGATAGCACTTCAACCTCATGTCAATTCACATATGATCCCATTCAATTTAATAATCAATAAAGGGTTTATTCAATTATATTCATATGGAAACAACAGTTGTGAAGGGAAAACAACAAAAAAGGGAAACAGAATCATTATATCAAACCTTTGGATTGAAATGGCACATAAAAGAGAGTAGGCGCCCACTATCTCTAAAGAGGAAAACGTTTGAGCCAAACATATAGTTGAGAGGTGCTTGCTTGTGATGAATAGATCAAGTAATAGGGAGTTGGTTCTTGGTACCACTACTAGTTTTCTTTTAGTAGAACTACTACTACTTTTTTCTTACTATATATATTCATTATCAATAATATACGCAAGAAATGCAAAGTTCAATTTATATGATAAAATGTATAATGTATTTGAACATTCATAACCTAATTTTTCTTGTTGTAATGATTAAATAAGCTTAACTCGAACAAAGAATTTGTTAAAGGTTAATGATGATCTTCGTGAAAAGACTTTTGGCGTGGTGACATTTCCTAGTGTTGGAGAAAACTCAAATAGTTAATTAGTATTGCATCATGTATTTGATTTTGTAATATGACTATGATATATATACTTATTTGTGTATGACATAACCAAATTTGTATAACATAATTAATTTTAATTAGTTTGTTTTTTTTATAATCTTAATTAGTTTGTTTAATGGTACCTTAAGTATAACTTAATCAATAATCATGATGCTTGGTACATATATTATTTTTAAATTATGTATAGTCAAACTTTTAAATCTGGTAGGATAAAATTAGGAAATTTCTTTATCCACCCCATGTCTTCTTGGTCACCTCTAGCGAAAAACTCAAAATATCCCTAACTTCGGAAATGCATTTCCGAAACGCTTTTTTTTCTTCAAAATTTGTTTTATTTCGGAAATGCACTTCCGAAAACACGAAAAAAAAGTGTTTTCGGAGATACATTTTCGAAAACACCCCTTTTTTTGGGAGAGGGGTATCTTCGGAGATGCATATCCGAAATATTCCAAAACCAAATTGATCTTGGAATGTTTCGGATATACATTTCCGAAAGAATTAAATAATTATTAAAGGCTTAAATAATGATTTCGTCCCTGTAAGTTAGCGTGTTTTTGGTTTTAGTCCCTGAATCTTTTTTTTTTCGTTCCAAGTCCCCATATGTTCATTTCTTGTTTGTTTTGGTCCCTGACGTCAAAGTTCTGTTAAAAAAACTATGATGTGGCAAACGTTGCTGACGTGACAACCTATTTTTTTTTATTTTTCATTTTTTTTAACCTCAAGAATTTCCACGTAGGCACTTTTTTGTTTTTTCCTTTCTTTTGGGTCTTAAATGTTAAAAATGAAATGCTTAAAAATTTTGGTTCCACCAAGTGTTGAACCTATGCCCTTTATATTAACAAAACACTCCCTATCCACTAGGCCACTTGTATTGTTTGTATAGTAATTGCAATGCATTTCTATATATTACATATTGTAGAAATTTATTTATTAAATAGATTATATTTTGTTTTGAGTTTTGTTATTAATTTTTATTTTTATTAAAAAGTAATAATAAATAATAATATATGCAGTAATATATAAACTATTAATACTTTAACTATTAAATTTTTCAACTAGATTAAGCACTCATGAAAGAACTCACATTGGTTTTAGATAGATTAAGCAATGAGATGAAAATATTGATAGATGAATTATTTAATAAATTAAATAATTATTAAATAGTTAAAATATTTAATAAACAAATAATTTTAAATATTAATTAGTTAAGGTATAGTTGAAATTAATAGTTTATATATTAAATAGTTAAATATTATCAGTTTATATATTAAATAGTTGAAATATTTAATAAATTAATGTATGCTATTTTTTAATGCATTTTTATGCTATTTTTAAATGCATTAAAATGTATGCTGTTTGTATTCGTTAAATGTTATTTAATTTATCTAAAAAATAATTAAAAATTAAATATACTAATTGCAATAAATAAGATATTTATGTTTAATGTTGTTTTATACTAATTATAATTAAATATACTAATTACAACAATATATTTGTTTTATATTTTGTTCTAATTTTTGTTTTGTAAGCAGCAAATTTTTTTATTTATAAACAGCAATATATTTATTTATATGCGATGGTATTAATTTTTATTTTGCTCTAAATAAATAGTAACATAGAGTAATCTATATATATATTAAATAGTTTGAAACATTTTAATTATTATTTAACTATATTATATTAGTATTACAAATTAAAATATTTAATATTTCATATTTAATATACTAATTCAATAGTTGAAATATTATGAAATAATTATTAAATATATAATTATTGAAATATTTAATAGTTGAGATATGAAATAGTTAAAATATTTAATAAATATTTGAAATATTTAATAGATATTGTTAATATTTATTAACCTATTTAAGGTTAATGTGTAGCGTTAATATTAATCGTTAATTTTTATTAACCTATTTAGCGTTAATATTTACCAACTTTTTAATTTATTAAATATTTTATTTATTAATTTTTTAAATTGAAGACTAGTAAATACTAAATATTTGAAACATTTCATAGTGAAAATAATACGAAATATTATGTAAAATATTTACAGTTATTTATTATTGTATATTATTATTTATTAGAACAAAATAAAAATTAATACCAAAACTCAAAATAAAATAAAGTCTATTTCAAAAATTGGTATTAATTAAAGTATATTATTATTTAATGTATACAAATGAATTGCAAATATAATATATGTAATAGGAGTGGCTGAGTGGAAAGTCTTTGATGTTTATAAGGTAAATGTCATGGGTTCAAAACCCATTGGGACCGTTTTTAAAAAATTTACATTTTAAGGATTTAGGGACCAAAACAGAAAAAAAACAAAAGCAAAGCTTACGTGGAAATGTAAGCATTTTTTTAACGGAAGTTGGACGGACCAAAATGTAAGGATTTAGGGACCAAAAAAAAAAAGATACAATAAAATGAAGGTGAATCAATAAAATCAAGGTGAATCAAAATTTCCTAAACAATTTTAAAGTTAAAAATTATCTTACTAACTTATATAAATTAAAAACATTTTAATTTCATATGTAAATTTTGAATTATATAGAATTAAATATAAAATTTATTCATTAAATAAAATTAAGACAAGATCTTTTTTTAATTTTTTTAAACTAAATGAAAAATTATAATTTATTTTTAATTATGAAAAATAATTTTTTTTATCATAACTCATTATGAAAAATAATTTTTTTATCATTATTATTATTATTATTATTATTATTATTATTATCATTAGTCTTACTTGATCTCTTTCAATATTATTATCAATCGTAGAAACATGAATTGAAATTATTCATAACTACATTTTAATAATTGGAATTATTTTAAATATTTTGTAATTGAAATTATTTTAATTTTTTTAATTAAAATCATTTTAATTTTAAAATATGAATCAGAATAAAAATATATAATTATTATTATTCATAACTCATAAATTATATCAAAATATATAATTATTATTATTCACTACTCATAAATTATATCAAATTTATGATATGTGAATTAATTAATATCCCAAAATTTTTAATTTTTAATTTTTGAGATTTTTAATTTTTTTTTTCGGAGATGCATCTCCGAATTAATCAAAATCCCAATTTTTGAGATTTTTTCGGAGATACATCTCCGAAGTCTGGAAAAATCTAAAAAAAATACTTCGGAGATACATCTCCGAAGCAGGGGCATCTTGGAGTTTTTGCTGGGGGTGACCCCATAGGGAGGTGAATAAAGAAATTTCCTAAAATTATTGCATTAGGACTTACTATATCTCGTGGGTAGGGGTGATCGCGGATTGAGTTGGATCTAATTTGATTAAATTCAATATCCGACTCAACCAATAATTTTTGGGTTGGGTTGAGTATTCAACCCGTACTTCTAAGACTAAGCCCGAACCAAACCAACCTGCTTATCAATGGATTGGATTGGGTTCGTGGATCATCCACTAAATATAATTTTTAAATTCTAAATAAAATATCAATTTAATTAACACATTTATTTTACAAAAACATTAAAAAAATCATAAAATTTTGATTTTATTTTAATAAAATTTATCATTTAATACTTAAAAATTCTTTTACGATTTAGATCGAGTCAAAAAAATATACAATTGGTGTAAAGTATACTTTAAAAGATAAGATACACATTTCTTCGAATAAATAAATCTGGTCTCTCAAATTTGATTAAACCTTAAACTTTTACCATTAATAAAAACTATAATTGTATCTTAAAAAATATATGCATCGTAAGATTTAAGTTAGATAATTTATAAATAGAATAAAATATAAATAAAGTGACATGTAAATGGGTTGGGTTCGCGGATTCATGGGTTTAAAACTTCAAATCCGTTACCCGAACCAAATACTAATAGGTTTGAATGGGTTGGTTCGGATTGAACCCGTACATGATTGGGTTGGGTAAAAATATGGGTTGGGTTGGATTAGGTGAGTGGGTTCGCGGGTTGGCCCGTACCCCTGAACAACCCTACTCATGGGTCATGAATATGTGAGATCAAGTCTTTACACAAATATAAATATTATGAGTTAAATTTATACTGCCCACCATGAGAAAACTATATAGTGTGTTATGTAAGTGTCGTGATAACTCACTTTATGTGAGATATTTAATTCTTGGGTTAAATATATAATATCATCTGTAAAAAAAATTGGATCACCCCATTAAAATGTTAAAAATCTGTTTTTTATTTCCCTAAGTGCACAAGTTACCCTCTATAATTTTTTTATTTACACTTAGGGGAGAATTCAGTATTTAATTTGTACGCTTAGGGTAGAATTCAAGAAAAAAATATTACAGGCGGGTAATTCAAAAAAAAATTGCAAGAGGATACAGCGAAAATCACCTCCATTACAAGAGGAAAAGTGTTATTAACTCTTAATTCTTTTATACTTGAATTTTAAGGTAACTTATTATATCTTTAGCAATGTTACTTTAGTTATTTTAGGATAGAGCACACTAGGTGCCCTCTTTTGCCAACTTTATGTGTTTTGTGCTTGTGCATAATCATCTTTTGTCATGAGTTTTGTCACGCTAGAAAGTTATGACCCGTACTCAGCAGGCCTTGAGACACAAGTTGCTGATATGAGTTCTCAAATTTACTATTAATGTTGATGTGGAAAATATTTGAGAAGAAAATAAGGTTGAGTTGGAGAAAATGAATGGATAAAGATGAAAAGGCTACATGACAAAATTCTGAAAAGCTGTCAAAGTTTGTTGCTGCTATCACACTTTTGCTACTCCTGCACTACTACAGCTATTGCTGCAATATTGCCACAATTTCATGTTGTCTCTCATGTGCAGTGTACTATCATAGTTCAACAAAAAGGAATATGCTTTATTCTTTCAGTTTAAGCTAACAAATCATTGTTAAGGCCCAAGAGCCAAAGAGAGACAATATGCAGTTGAGAAACCTCTATAAATAGAGTTGTAATGCAATGAAGGACAATGTTATGAAACTTGGATAATTCTGCATAAGGGAAATAAAGGAAGAAGGAGAGTCGCTAGAAGGCATGAGGGAAGACGTCGCTTGCAGATTAAAAAATTGCAATTGATTGAAGTGTAATCATTAGGTTTATCATTTCTATCTTCTTGCTTAGGAATGTGTAACTTAAGATCTTTCTGTGTTGTGCTCATTTTAATCATTATGAGCTAAATTTGCTTTATTGGATAATGAGAAGTTTAATGAATTAGTAATCTTTTGAATGTTATGAATGAGTTGTCTTGATATATTTTACTCATGTGAATTTATGCTATATATTTATTCCTTTGTGTCATTGTCTATTTAAAGTTAAGTTTAGGGTTGTGTCATTGTCTATTTAAATTTAAGTTTAGGGTTGTGTCATTGTTTATTTAAATGTTCTTACTTTAAGTTTGGGTGTGTGACACCTTTTTGCTACTGTTTTATTTTAATTTTATTTGAATTGATGATTTTTTTTGTGTTAATGCATGTTAAAAAAAGAAAATAATAACCAACTTCATCCCCAAAATAGTAGAATTTCTAAAAAATTAGGAGATTTTTAATTGGACTGCTGACATTGTTGGAAACAAGGTCTTGATGATAAAAAAATCAATGCACTAACTTGTGACTTTCTGATAACCCTTGTCACGCTAGAAGTATTCAGGAAATTAGTTGGCCTCTTAAAACGATTGAGTTATTTTAAAATATGGAATAAGATTCATTGTAGGATTTAGTTTAGGGAAGGAAACACTATTGCTTAAGGATAGCACAAGGATACACTACATTTCTAAGTAAATAGACAAAGGTGTGTAATAAAAAAAGAATGAAAAGTGTCAGTAAGCATTATAAATAAAGTTCTTGTGCCTGAAACTAGAGGAATAGTTTATGTGCCTGAAACAGGAGGAATCGTTCTTGTGCCCGAAATTGGAGGAACAATAGATGTCTTCACCATTAGTAATAGGTTGGACTCATCACAAGTGAGATCCCGTCTAGTGAAAAGGTGGAGTATCTAGACTTGTCAATAATAATAATAATGCAAGTGGAAGAGTTAAGTTCAAAATAAGCTAAAAATTCAAAAGCAAGATAGTTAAATAATATAATATTTAGACCATAGGATAGGACAGTCAATCTAGGATCTAGATTGATTATCTTAACCGAAGAGTTCTAGTATGAGAGGCTACATCAGGATTAAATTGTAAAGAGACAGAGTTGTGTCAATTTTTGGATGTGGTCCTCTTAGATAAGATTTTGAGTTGTATAAGAAATGAGCTACTAATGTAAGGGATGGAGGGAAGTGAAAAATTTTCTTTTTGATTTTATTTGTCACATCATCTGAGAAAAGTGATGATTCACGTGTGGGGTGTGATAACTCACTTTATGTGAGATATTTATTCATTTTATACTTGAATTTTAGGGTAATTTATATCTTGAGTAATGTCATTTATTTATGTTTCATGTTATTTTCGTTAATTTAGTATAGAGCACACTAGCTGCTCTCTTCTGTTAATTTGATGTGTTTTGTGCTTGTGCGGAATCATCTTTTGTGACAAGTTCTCTATCATGCCAGGAATTATCATGATAGAAATTTATGACCCATAGTCAGTAGGCCTTGAACAAGAAGATGCTGGTATGAGTTCTCAAATTTAGTATAATGCTGAAGTGGCAAATATTTGAGAAGAAAATAAGGATGAGTTGGAGAAAATGAATAGATAAGGATTAAAATTATACAAGACAAAATTCTGAAAACCTATCAAAGTTTGTTTACTACCACACTCTTGCTACTCCTGCACTGTTGCTGTTGTCGCAATGCCGCCACAATGTCATGTTGTCTCCCATGTGCAGTGTACTATCATAGTACAACATAAAGGAATATACTTTATTCTTTGGGCTTAAGTTAATGGATCATTGTAAAGGACCAAGAACCAAGGAGAGAAACATGTAGTTGAGAAACTTCTATAAATAAAGCTACAATGCAATGAAGAAAAATGTTCAGCAACTTGGAAAATTTTGCAGAAATTAAATAAGGAAGACGGAGAGTCATTGGGTGGCGTGACAGAAGATATCGTTTGATGATTAACAAATTGCAAGTGATTAAAGTGTCATTATTAGGTTTATCACTTCTATCTTCTTGCTTAGGAATGTCTAGCTCAATATCTTTCTGTTTTGTGCTTATTTTACTCATTATGAGATAAACTTGCTTTGTTGGATAATGTGAAGTTGAATGAATTAGTAATATTTTGAATGTTATTAATGAGTTGTCTTGATATATTTTACTCATGTGAATCTCTGTCATATATTTATTTCTTTGTCTGATAGTTTTTGGAGTAAATAATAGATTGTTAATGTTGAGAGATCCTTTGGCAAGGGGAACTTATAAGTTAATATGGTTGAAAATAGTAGGATAGAGATATTCTCTATGTTAGCTACTTTAGACATAAATAGCTACTATCATAGCTATTTATAGACTTGTCCTCTTACTTTACTATATATTGTATTGATGTTGTATGGATACAAGTGAGATTTATAGACTTGTCCTCTTACTTTACTATATATTGTATTGATGTTGTATAGATACACAATAAGATCATGTTCCGACCTCATCTATCATGACTTATCATATCATACTCATACATTAGATGAATTCATTAAATATGACATTGTCCAACATATTGGTTCTCTTTGTGTTAACCCTTAGGTATCTTATGTGTTTTTCCACTTTCTTAACTAAGTGACACATACAAGTATTTTATTACCTTTGATCATGTTTACTTTAGAACCTCTTGAACGAAAATCATTATGCTTAACACAATCTCTGTGAGATTGATAATTTTTCATGTCACTTACTATTAATTTGACCGTGTATACTTGCACATTCAAAAATTTGCCCGTCAATTGCATCATGTATTTTTTTTGTAACATGACCATGATATATATATATATATATATATATATATATATATATATATATATATATATATATATATATATATATATATATGGTACATTAATTATAACTTAATCATGATACCTCCTTAAACATAAGAACATTAATTTAAAATTATGTATAGTCTAACTTTTCTATTTGGTAGGATAAAAGTATTACATTGAGACTATTATGTTAGTACTGCTTACTGTATCTTGCAGATCATGGATATATGATATCAATTCTTTACATATATATAAATATTAGGAGCAATATTCAAATTGACTCACTAAGAGAAAACTATATAGTGTGTTATGTAAGTGTCATAGCTATTTTCATAGTCATAGTGGAGTATGTCACCCTTCGACTTGAAACAAATAAGGACCTTAAATATGGAGTCGAGTATTTTATTATCATTTAAACCTTCTTATAACAAGATTACTGTTCCGGACTTGCCCAATGGCTAGGAATGACCCAATAGCGTTGGCCCAACAAGCGAAGGACAAAGAAAGACCTTTTCCTCCTGCCCTTTGGTCGAGGACGCATCTTCATCTTTCCCGAGGACAATAGACCATCGTTGTCCCCAGCCAGACCTCTTTTCATGCCAACATCAAGACATCCATTTCGCCCCTCCATCGGGGACAAATAGCCACTTGCTTGTTGGGCACCTTGAAAGCCCAGAAGTTCACCTCTGCCCGCCTAACATCTAGTTACGGGAACCCATCCAGGATTCCTTCTTTTACGCCTTGATTCCTGACAGTCACATATTTTTGGGCCTGGATCCTCGACCCAACTCAAATATGGACCAATGGCCAATCGCTGGGGGTATTATATAAACCCTCTCATTTTAGAGGGTCGGGTAATTTATTTTCAAACCTTAAACAAATTTAAACGTATCTGTGCTCGTACTTACTTCATCATCAGAGTGCCTTACCGGTAAACCCCCTCCTCCTCATCTCCAACATTGTGCTCGAAGTCACTGGTCCACCTTCTGGTTCTGATCAATCGGTAAGATCCGTGGCGGCATCTGTGGGAACCATTTGTTCTCCCCATCTTTTCCTCCTCTGAATTCAAAGACTAAAACAGATTCCAAGAATCGCATTATGGCCAGTCATGACGACGACCACAGTGTTCACGCTATCGTTATCTCTCCCGATCACAAATCTAGCCTCGGGCATACCAACCCTTTCCTAGAGGAAACAATCCATCGGAAAAGGGACGGTGCCACCACATCTCCCTCCTCGAACAATGCCCATGATGTTGGCACCCAGAATGCCGACACTGTCATGATCAAGAGATTTTTGGAGAACACATCAGAAACTTCTTAGTAGATCCCTATGTTGGCCAACGCTGATCCCATCCTAGTAGTCTTGGTCGAAGCACTCAACAAAACAAACTCCCTGATCCTCCAGCAGGATAAGAGGACCGGTGAATTAAAAGGGGTACACCAGTCAAAATCTCCCCCGTGGAGACACCAAAGACAGTCCAAGAGTCTCTCTCTGTGGCCCAGGGAGCGTTATCCAACCCGATGAGAGCTAGAATCCTTAACTGCCAAGAAATATGATCGCAACTCTTCCCGCCATAATCATCTCTCTCTTGCATCCAAGAAAAGTAAGGAAAATATGTGAGCACAGACTCGGTGGACACCTCCGAAATGCCAATCAAGAAGCACATCTCCCCGCCTAGATTGTCGACACCGCACATCTCCTGCCCAATCTCCCAGTTCTAGCAACGACGACGAGGCCCGTTATCACTCGATGTCATGGCTACCCGACTACCTAATGGGCTGTAGAAACCTCCCCCTTTGGGCACCTACGACGTTTCCACTGACCCTGACGAGCATATCAAAAATATCGATGCTCTGCTCAATTACCGCAGTTTCAGGGTCGCCATCAAGTGCAGGTTGTTCCCCACCACACTGAGGAAGTGAATGGTTATACTATATATAAACTATTTAAAGACTCTTTGTTTATCCAATGTGAAAGATGAGAGTTTCTCAATATGACATATATTTTAGTGTAAGACCATAACATTACATAACCTCTCAAATATGAAGCATGTTGGAACAAAGTGTTTTTTATAGAATATCAAAATATTACATAGTCTCTCATGCATGAAATGATAAGGATGAAGTATCTACAATATTATAATACTTATTATTCAAATCATAGTATTTTAATTATTTATACATATCATATAATTTTTTAGAAAAGAAACTAAAGACAATACTAACAAAATATTGAAAAAGAAATAAAAAATAAATGCTATTTTAAAAGAGAAAGGAAATTTGTGGCAGCCTTATGTCGCGGCGAGAAAATATGAGATTAAGCTATTGATTAACTTAACTTGCAAATAAAACAAGAGTCGCCACCGATCTTTATTATTTCCAAAGGAATGGGAAAAGAGCGAATAAAACCCAAAGAAGTTTTTAAAACAAAACTAAAAAAAATAAAGAGAAAACGGTATTGGGGTAGGTTATGCAAGGGGAAGGTATTAGCACCCCTCACATGTGACACTCCACATGAACCTTTTTGAAAATTTGTGTAAAAACAAAAGAGTTGTGTGAAAAAGATGGATGAAATAAGAAAATAACATTTTTTATGGTTTTTATTTACGCTCGACAAGACATCGCATCTTGTGCCTACATACCTCCTCTGTGCAATAGAGAAGTCAAAGCATTTGTAGTTCTGATTTTAAAGAAAACATTATGGTTTGTTTCGATTGATTTTAAATAAAGAGACACTTTGTCATCTTAAAGGAGAAAACTCAACTAGTCAACCATAAACATGAGAACAGATGGATCTTTGCATCACAAATGAAAGAAGGGCTCCAACTTGGATAGAGATCAACAAGTATGCCACTAGATCCTTCAAGTGGAAAAGAATCAACACCATATCAATCAATATCATGGAGATATGAGGATTACATCTCTACTATGATGAATATTCATGCCTAATCTTTAGGAAAATATTTTAAAATGAAAAGGCAAATGGCAAAAGATTTGAATGAAATTATTGTTTTTTATGATGTTTGAAAGAGTTTTTATATGCTTAAGATGTTTTAACATTTATTCAAAAAAAGATTTAACGATCACTTGACAAAGTCATTGATTATTTGCAAAAGAGTTTAAGTTTGAAAACAAGAAGATTTTTTAAAAGAGGGAAAAGATTTTGAAATTTAAGAAGATAAGCAAGAGATAAAGGGACTATCCTAATACATAAAGTATAAGCTAAGGAATAGAAATATATAACCAAGGAGAATTCAAACAAAATTAACACACGCCTTTCCTTCTTTTGGATTAACCTCAAAGCATAACATCAGATGGACCAAAAACACTTGAGTAGATGAAGAACCAAAGCCATAAGTTCAAAATAACAATCCAATTAAGCATGTATCAGATGAACATTGAACTTGTCTCAGATGAACTTGTATCAGATATAATTGTATTAGGTGAACTTTCAAAGTTTCAAATCAATAGAACACCTGCACACAGACAAGACAACCAGACCAAACAACCAACAGATAAAAATCCAAGGTCTCAGATACATTGGTATCAGATGAATTCTTCAAGTCAAGGTTCTAGTCCTAGGTCCAAAATTGTAACAACTTAAGCAAAGGATAATATCCATATTCTAGAGAAGAGATTAATATTTTTAGGTTTTCCCTTAATTATGTATTATGACAAATAAAAAAAATGCATAAACATAAACAGTAGGTCCAAGTGGACAAAGAGAAAATGACATAAACATAAGCAATAATAATGAGATGGAATTCTAAAGTAAAAGCATTAAATAAATTGAAAAAAATAAAGGCAAGAATTAAATGTTAGTATTAATGGTTAGAGTTAATAATCCGATTCGGGACAAATTTAGGGATATGTTAAGAAATCATAGATGTACTTATATAAAAGTAGCATCTATGAGGCCGATCAATAAAATTTGTGTATCATATTCGTTAGAGAAATGATAGAGGTCATTCTCCTTAAACAAATAGCACAAGTGAAAATAAAATGTGATCAATACTAAGTCAGGGAGATGAGACCATACATCAATCAAGTCCTTCTTAATATTTTGGGACAAACTTATCACCGACTCAAAATACTTCACATGATCCTTTGATCAAGTGGAAAGTAGATTTGAATTGATGAAAGTTCATCAAGAACTAATTCAAACCTAATTGTTCAAGATGAATCATCAATCATCAAATTGATCAAAAAGGAGGAAAAAAGAAGAAGAGGGAGATGAAGAGAGAAACCAAATTGAATCAAGATATGATTAAGATGCAAGGCAAAACAACAATATCAAACATAAAAGGAATTAAAATGATATTAAATGCAATAAAGGATTTTTAAAAGATTTTTTTAAAATGAAAATAAAGATGAAAGTAGCAAAGGATATCAAATCCTCAAACAAAATTAAACAAAAATCACCATAGGTCAGAGACCATCATTGGACCATATAATAATTTTTTTGAATTTTTTCGATGAAGAAGAACAATTTAAAAATATTTAAAACTCAAGAGAAATGAAGAAAAGTGTTAAAAATATCAAATGATAAAATAAAAATGTGAAAAAATATTCATCAGATGCATTCAAAGTATTTTTGTGAATTTTTTTGATAAAAAATAAAAGAGATATAAATTTTTGAAGTTTAAAAGGATTTTTAAATAATTTTGGAAAATAAAATAAAATAAGAAAATTGTGGAAGCGTTGGATCTACCTCATTTAAACATGCTGGCGAATCCAAAGGCCAGGAAATGAGGAAACACGGTGGAACTGAGCTAACATGCACGCACGAATCCGGAAAAAGTCCCACCAATGAAAATATTTCAAATGGCATGCTCTCATTGGTTGAGGATGACACGTTGGTCATCTTCAACCTCTAGTTTCACAAATTTGCAGAAATTTAGGGCAAATTCGTGTTTCACAAAGAAGCAACCATTTCCGATAAGATTGGTATCATTGGAAGCGTCTGAGTGAGACGAACTCCACCATATCTTTGCAAAAATTTTATTTAAACCATTGCGTATGCGAATTTGAAAAAACCAGAAAGAGTTTCAAATGAAAAATTCAAAAAATAGACATAGTAAATGGATTGAACAATAAAAATTAATGATGTAGTGAGTATCAGTGCATATTAAGAATCATCATAGTAATTTGAGTAGAGAGATTTGAAGCCTCTAACTACCTGAACGGAGTAAGCTCAAAACCTTCTGAAACTTGACTTGAAGAGCTCACTATGGTGCACGATTTTGTTTCCTCTTGATCTAGTTAGCTTACTGAGTGTTGGTGAAGCTAACTGAATGGAGAATTTGAGTGTTTAAGGCGTGGAATTGAAAAAAATGATTTACAAGCTTAAGAGTTTGAATAGGATCTTAGCAGGGGTATTTTGGTTATCAAAAGCTTGGGAAATGATGTGAACGAGGTATCTATTTATAGAAGAAAATATTATAATGCCGAGGGGGGTGGATGATGCAAATTTGAGAGAATTCTTGCATACCTGATCATGGCAAAAGTGTGACTTACAAAGCTATCAAAACTCACGCCTCTCTTGCGTTTTGGGTGCTAAATATCTTCTGGAAGGTTTAGAAACATGTTTAGAAGCAAAAACGCGTGCTTATTAAGTGATTAGAATGAGTTTAGATCAAATGGAAATCTGGCTTCATGTGCAACTTTCAATTTCAAGTGACCATGTTTAACTCAATGGGGCATCCAACTCAGGGGACTTTATGATGTGATTCTTTTTTGCAATGTGTATATCTTACCACAAGCTTTACAATGTGCTAAAAATGTTTCTATTTGGTAACTTGAGTAAAAAAGTTATGGTATGCTAAAGTTGACTGAAAATAAGCACTTTTAACTTAGTCAAATTTCAAGTCATGAAGGATTGAAAATGACCTATAATGTTCCCTTTAAATCAATGACCTTCCAAGCATTTCAGGCCTTGCTCCCTGAATCAAACTTTTAGAAAACATCCTCAAGATTACGGTAGAGAAAGAATTAACTTAAAATGATAAAATTGATCAAGTTATGATCCTTGAAAGTTGGCAAAAAGTCACTTTGAAACTTATAAAATTTCACTAAGTCCATAAATTACCTATAATGTAATCAAACTTGTGATGATCCTCCAAGCATAATTGATTCTTGTCATGTAAAGAGAGGTTGTTGGGGAAGATGTGAAAGGTTCATAGAAAAAAGAATCACTTCAAAATGTTGAAAATTGAGAGAGTTATGCACTTGTGGTCATGGAATCAAAACTTTCCAAATTAGGTCAAGCAACTTGAGTTAAATTTGAATCCTTTGCACTTTGCTTGCAATCTAAGGCATGATGGAGCACATAGGACTTTGAAATAATGCTATCTTGAAGCGCACTTGATGATGAGGCTTATATCTTGATGAAAATTGTTGAAGAAGGCATGAAAATAAACACATGAACCTATGAGGTTTTTTTGATGAATCAAACCACAAAGCCTTGAGATAAACTTGACCACATGAAGTTGAGAGATACTCTAGACATAGCACTTTGATAATAGAATCATAGCTTTGAAGTTCAAGCCTTTTAGGTTCAATGAATAATCAATTGACCAAGGATCGATTCTCAAAACCCTAGCTTAGGAGGTGAGATGAGTGCACTTGGCTTAACACCTACAATGTACAAAACACAAAAGAGAAAAAAAACGTCTTTTGAATATTGGTTAGAGGTCATTAGAACATAAAACATGTTTATACAAGATACACAAATGGGTGCTTGGTGATCTCTTAAAGACAAACTTAAAGAAGGGAGAGAGAACAAAGGTTAAGAGGCAACCCAAGGTTGTGATCTTGATGTATTGCAACGATGTAAGATGATGATGGATCTTAGGGGTAAAAATTAGGGAATGGCATCTTAGTGCCATAAAATTTTAGTTAGGTACTTGTAATACGGTGGGAGAACTGAATTTTTTGAAATGTTGCGGATAGCAAGAGTCGCCACCGACTTTTATTTTATCCAATTGAAAAGGCAAAAAGAACAGGAAAAACCTTTGAAAGATTTTTAGTTCGGGGGGTAGGTTATATAAAGGGAAGGTGTAAGCACCCTTTGTATCCATGGTTATCCACAGGCTCATAATTGCTTAGCTCATTTTGATTTGTTTGAATTGTTTAAAAAGTGTCGTGAGTGAATTGAAAATTTTTGTTAAGGACTTTAGCTTGTAAATAAGCGTAGCCTTGTTTTGAAAGTATTTGAAAAGAGAGGTGTGAAAAGTAATTTGAAAGTTTGAATATGAGCAAGCAATTGAGAACTACCTACCCTAAGTTTGTCTTTCATGTTCTTTAAGTCTTTCGGGCGAAAGGGTCTATCCATACCATGAGAGGGCAGAAAGTCTTTCATTGGATGTATCGGGTCATCGAGGATTATCGTTCGCCATAAGACTGTCCCTACCATAAAGAGGGCAGGTAGTCTTTAGGGAAGGATATAATAGTCGTTAAGGCAACATGTAAGGATACCTTAGCAATCGAAGGGACTATCACCATTTAATCGAAGGACGAGATCATATTTATCGTAGGCAACTCGAAAGGGACTATGATCTTTTATTGAAGGGACATGGTGATTTTGAATCGAAGGAAGAAAACTAAGGTATCCTCGTAATCGAGGGACTTGACTATTTTTAAATTCACAAAGGCAACAGGCAACAAGGCAACAAGAGGGATAACCTTAAAGGTGCGTGTGTGGCACAATCAGGTGGTTAAATTCAGATATTTATCTTGTAAATAATGTTAGCTACATTCGATTAATTATCTTGCACTCCCTAGGATTACTAACCACGCAGTTAATATTACGGCAAAAGGCGGAAAAAATAAAATCCTACGCTATTACAATAAACACCTGTGGGCAAAAAATAAAAAATAAAAAAGGGCAAAATAAAAAAGGCAAAATTTAAATAATCAGATGGCTTGAGCCTTCATCGATTCTTGGCAAACCCTCACTACAAGAAAAAGTTGAATTTGCCAGGGATATTTGCCAGGGGTAAAACCCCTCACAAAAAATCAATGTTGCTTGGGGTAAAGCCCCTCGCAAAGCTAAATTCAGGTTAACAAAAAAAAATTAATTATAGCTTAGGGAAACCCCTCGCAAAAGAGAAAGAGGGAAATTTAAATTTTGAAAAAACCATTTTCCGAGGGGCAACCCCTGGTGTAACACGGTGAACTGACTTTTTATCAATTGAAATGTCGCGGTAAGCAAGAGTCGCCACCGACTTTTATTTTATCCAAACTAAATCGGAAAGGCTAAAAGAAACAGAAAAAACCTTTTAAAGAAATCTAAGTTCGGGGGGTAATTTATGCAAAGGGAAGGTGTAAGGCACCCTTTGCATCCATGGTTTTCCATGGGCTCTTAATTGCTTTGCTTGCTCGTTTGTTTAGAAAATGTAGATGAAAAAGATAGGGACTTTAGCTTATGAATAAGCGTTGCCCTTTTGAAAAATTATGAGAAAGAATATAATAAAAAAAGGTTTGAGCATTGCAAGGCAATTAGGGGCAATTACCTTAAACTCAGATGATAGGTCTCTTTTTGCCTTTCAGAATGAAAGGGTCTATCCTTGCCATAAGAGGGCAGGAAGCCTTTCGTTTGGAGGTTGAAGGGTCATCGAAGCATCCTTTGCCATAAGACTGTCCCATGCCATAGAAGGGCAGGTAGTCTGAGGCAAGGATCAGAATAAGCCATTTTCGTAGGCAGCCAGAAGATACCTCAGCCTTATTCGTAGGCAACTTCCGAGGGTCGAGGTCATATTGTGTATCGAAGGCAGCATCATTAGGGTCGTGACCTTTTTATCGAGGCAACATGGCTGAGGTATCCTCGAATTCGAGGGACGTGGCTTATTCTGCAAAAACACAAAGGCAACAAGGCAACAGGCAACAGAGAGGTTACCCCAAAAGGGTGCGTGTGTGCAACATTCACGTGATTATGTTCAGATATTTATCTTTTAATTAGTTATTCTAATTCAGTTTAAATTTGCACTCCCTAAATTACTAACCACGCAGTATATAAAGCAATAAAGGGAAGGGGGAAAATGAAACCAGCGGAGGAGAGGGGATTTGTAACCAGCGGATCCCTTAATAGGGTTTGACATAAGTAATAATAAAAATAAAAAATACGAGGGGTAAAATTTAGGGTTACCAAACTCGTGGCTTTGGCAATCCACAAACCCTGAAAGAGAAAAAATAAAAAAAACTGGGTGAGTGTATGGCTAATTCGAAGGTTGGCAAAATTAACCATAAAATGAAGAATAAAAATAAAATAAATAACAATTAATTATTAAATAAGCGAGGTTACTTAGCTTTGGTTCGATTTGATCCGATATGGTTAGAGTCGGAGGAAACCTCGGATGTAACCCTGAAAAAGACAAGGCAGAACGAGAAGTGAACGCAAGGCAAACCCTAAAAATAAATCAATTTAAGAGGTAAATAAAATTGAATAAAGCAGCACACTTATCTTCGAGGTTTGTTGAAGGCGCGCACTCGGGGCGAATCATGTTGCTAACCCTGAAAAGGCAAGGCACAAAAGAAAAAAATATTTTCAGTGTATTGGGATGTTTGTCTTAAACCCTGATCAGGGTATGATTTAAATAAGAAAATATAAATGATTTAAATTAATTATTGGTCTTGCGACCTAATTAATTTGATCGGGATCAGAAAATTAAATCGAGAGTAAAAATAATTTTTATGAAATTTTTAGAATTTAAATAAAATAATTATGATTTTTTTAAAGATTTAAAGGTAAATTAAAATAAATAAAGTTATTAAAACAAGTATATATGAATTTATTAATTAAAATAAATAAATAATAAAATAAACATATAAAAGGTTTTTATAAAATTTTTTATAATTCTTATATAGTTTTTATATATTAAAAACAAATTTAACTAAAAAACAAAGTATATATATATATTAAAAGAAATAAAGTGGCTGTGTAATAAAAAATAAAAAAATTTCTGGAAATCTTAACTTTTGATCAAGTGTAGCTTGCATATGATGACCACGGTAGACAGGCGGCTTCGCGCACGTTGGATGCGTGGAGATGATGATCCAACGCCTGGGAATAGAGGTTGCATCATGCGCATCATGAGAGCGTGCACACCGGATTTTCTAATTTAAAAAACACTGACGCGCGCATGAAGAACCAATGGGGTGTCTCCACGTAATCATCT
Source organism: Vicia villosa (assembly GCF_029867415.1). Lineage (NCBI taxonomy): Eukaryota > Viridiplantae > Streptophyta > Magnoliopsida > Fabales > Fabaceae > Vicia > Vicia villosa. The sequence continues at coordinate 132,512,346 of NC_081184.1, read as the reverse complement.
TCTTCACACCAATTCTGCAGCACACCTTTTACAGCGCCTGTTGCGGATGCGCTACAAAAGATCTCCTTCTATTACACCTGCGAAATTGAAAGAGGCCCAAAAACACAACAAAAATTTGGCGCGATCACGCCGTTACGATCGTCCAGTGACCCTGAGTACGGTTATGGCCATGGTTTCACTTAATTTGGACTTAATCACAAAGCCCTAAATTGAAACCTCAAACCCTAATAATGGTATTTCCTTCAATATGGCATAAGAGTGCAATTAAGTTTCCAGAATTGTTCTAAACATCAAAACAAATATAAATACGCCATTGAATCTTAGTGAAGATGCTTGCACCATGCTAATCGAACGAAAAAAGAGAATGACAAACCGTGAGTTTTTTGGGATGCTTCTGGACGCTGCAAGTTTCGTTCGTGATCGAAAATTACTCAGTGATGTTCCAGGGAATGTCTTGGAAGCCTTGGATTGGATTGAATTCTCCTCAAACTCCAAAACCGAATCTCACTTTTTTTGAGATTTTATGAACTCGAACTAGGGTTCTTGTGCTGCAGAATTCCGTCCCCTTGTGCTTTGGATCTCTTTGTCATTTATAGGAGATGGATTAGGGCAAGAAAACTCAATCAAATCTCCTTTGAATCTTTAGTTGCAAGTTTTGGAAATTTGCTTGAAAATATGCTTTCAAATCTTTCTAAATTGGATCAATTTCAATCTTTTTTCACACCTTTAGCCTATGCACGAATTTGGAGTGAATATTGGGGTATTTTGATGATTAATGATGATTGATTTGAAAAGAAAATAAATCTTTTCAATTTTTCCTTTAATTTTGATTAAATATATGAATAAAAATTCAAATAAAATTAAATATTCATCATATTTTCTTGGCAAACAGATTTTGGGCTTTAGATGGACTATGGATTAAGATTGAACAAAAAGAATTTGGGCCCATTTGCAAAATTTTTCAAGTTCCTTCACTTTTTCCTTCCAAAATGACCTAACTTTGACAAGGTGTATCTCCCTCAATTTTTGAGGTATGGAAGTGTTCTTGGACTTTTTAGAAACCTTGGAGAGTCCTCTAACCAGTGTCTTTGGTTCCATGTCAAAATCATTTTTCATTCTCATTTTATGACCTTTTGAAGAAAGTGTCTTTTTGTTGACTTTTGAAAAGGACCTATAATGTATGAAGCCATATCTCTTAAACCATTAACCTATGGGCTCTGATTCTTGTGCCATTGGGTAGAGGAATGAATTCCCTTCAAAATGAGCTTTGGCGGGAATTTTTCTGATGAAGTATGAATATCTGGTGAATTTTCAAAGTTTGGTTGACTTTTTTCAGTTCGTGCCCAAAATAGTAACCTTTGACTTTTGACTTTTCTGATCTTTCCTTGCATCATCATGATCAATCCTTGATCAAATGATGATTTTAGGGTTATGAGGATATTGTTGACCAAGTATCTTGAACTTTGACTGTATTTTGACCTGAAATGACTGTTTTGCCCTTGAGAGTCGTCTGTTGACCTAACCAAGATTTGAGGAACCAGATTTGTTCTGTTTGACTTGAAATTTTATATGGAGATGCTCATTGATTCAATGATTTTCTCTTGAATTAGTCAAACCCTAATTCAGAGCTTGTGTATAGGAGACTGTGTTTTGGAGCTTTGTCTTTTGATTTGATTTTGTGTATGGAAAATGTCATGGGCAAATTTTGGGGTATGACACCTGGCAAACGGGAATGGCGCTAAAAAGTCAAATTAGGCATCGGGATAAATGACTAGTCTGCCCTCATGATACTAGTGCTGAGGAGCAAACGAAGAGGAAGCGTATTTTGAAAAAAAATACGACTCAAACAATTAAGTATCATGAGGGCAGACTAGTCATTTATCCCGATGCAGGATCGTAAGTCTTTGTGTTTTTATATTATATTTTAAATATGAGTTTTATTTAATCAATACTAACTCAAGATTTTTGTTGTTTAGAATTGTTCCCTCACATCAGGCAGTATCGATCATAACAAATATTATTAAAGAGAAGTACACACAATTCTGGCCGTCTTATGGAGCTGTACATGAAGATGATAAGGAAAAATGGTTTCAGGCATTTAAGGTATAATTTACTTATTCATTTTGACATTTCCTTTTTAATTTTTGTGATATTCATGATTCTACTTTATTTAATATTTTTAAATTCATACAACAATGTAGGAGTATTGTATTTGGGATGTTAGAGATGAGGCCGCGATTAAAGAAAACTTTCACTCAAAATGCGCTGCTCGATTTTCTGATACTATGAGGAATGTTAGACTGAAATGGGAAGCAAAAGGGACACGTCCACGTTGGATAGGAGAAGATATATTCCCAAAGCTTATTGATCATTGGAATTCTGATAAGTTTAAGGAAATATCGGAGCAGGCAAAGAAAAATAGAGCATCTGAAGTTGGTGGCTGCAACTACGCAGCAGGAAGTATTAGTGTGGCTGAAGTTGCGCGAAGAATGGTATATAAATTTATTAATTTTTTATTAAATCTATTATTTAAATGTTGCATTATGTATGATTAATTTTTTTTACTTATTTAGCGTGAAGAATTAGGCAGAACTCCACTTCTTAATGAGCTTCACATGGAGACTCATCTCAAGAGAAATGGAGAGTTTATTGACGAGCGCGCAAAAATCACACAAGTAAGTTATTTTTATATCAAAGATATTTTATTTATAATTTTTATATGTACATAGTTTATTTGAATCATGATAACATTTAATTTTTTATAGGAGAATTTTGATAAAGAACTTGCCCTAAAGTTGTCAGAGCATCCTGAAATACCTGAACCACCACCGGGGTATCCTGTTGACCCTAGTATTGGTTTTCAAACTTGGTATAAGGTTTCAGGTGGAAAGAAGAAAAATGGGAGAGTGTATTGTGCTGGAGGGTATTCCAAAAATATCAAGCGGCGTAGTAGAGATTTCAAAATGAGATATGCTGATGGAGAAGGATCATCCACTCCACCTATATTAACCGCTGAAATGCTTGAAACTGTGAGAAACTTGGCAAATACTGAGGCAGCACAACAAGTAGCAGCAAGAAATTTGGAAATTGAAGAGATGAAGAGAAAACAATTAGAGATGCAGGAGGAAATGCAAAGAAGAGAAAGAGAATTACGGGAAGAAATGAGGAGAGAATTTCAGGAAGAATTGAGGAGGCAGGCACAAGAGTATCAAGAAGCAATGCGAATTGCAAATGAGCGGTCACAAAGGTTTGATCAATTTTTTGCTTCACAGAATATGGGTGGTGGTGGATTTGGAGGAACTAGTGGATATGGAGGAGCTGATGAAGAAGAGGAGGAACAAGATGGGGGGAATAATTAAATTTTCATATTTATGTTTATTTTAATTTGTATGGAACAATTTGTGTTAACTATTTTAAACTTATTTTTAAATATTATTGTAATTTTGTATGGAATTTAATTTTTAATATATTTGCTTAAATATTAATTATTATATGTATTATAATAATTTTATTTTAATTTGAATTATTATATATATTTTTTAATTTAAATTATATTATATATATATATATTTTAATTGTTATTTACGGTTTTGAAAATTATATTTTTTTTTTTACATAAAACAGTTTGCGAGGGGCTTAACCCCAAGCAAAAAAAAAATATATTACAATTTGCGAGGGGCTTAACCCCAAGCAAACTTTCTGACGCAGTCTGCCCCATTGCAGACGGCTAGCTGGTGCCTATTTCTGTAGGGTGCAGAGCAGAATTTTGAATTGTCATTTAGCGAGGGGGAAAGCACCTGGCAAATTAACGAGGTGGAGAGCCCCTCGGTAATGGATTTGCGACCCCCTGTTTTGCTAGGGGAGCTGTCCCCTCGCAAATTGTGCATTTGTGAGGGGGTTTTGCCTTTAGTGAGGGGTTTAACCCCTGGCAAAATGCAGTATTTCTTGTAGTGCCTGGAAAATTAAGAAGAGAAAGGTTAGTGCATTAAAGATCTACAAACCCTAATTGACTAAAAATCTACAAACCCTAATTGAACAAAATATGTAAAATAAATGATTTTAATCTTTTTAATAATCATTAAAGGTTAAGGAAAATCGAAAGTTCGATTAAATATAATAATTAAATAACTATTGGATTAAATCCTAATTATTTAATTAATTGAAAGTATATACAAAAATAGTAATATTTATGGTTAAAAACAATTATTTTTAATGTTATGAGAAAAATCGAGTTTTCAAATTAAATAAATATCAAAAGATAATATTATTTAATTAGCGAAAAAAACAAATTTTTAGAAAAGAATAAATTAAAGAATTAAAGAAAAGAAAGCAATTTTAAATGGAATTTAAAAAAGAAAAGAAAAAGAATTAATTAAGAGACTTAGCTCTGGATCAGGTGTGGCAGGTCCCTGGAGGTCCATGGGGTGGATACGCTTTTGAATCGTCAGATCTAACCATGTTGCAATCTGATGGCTGATGGGAGAGGTGCACCATGGACATGAAGGGGAAGGATGCGTTGGATCTATGGCACATAAGGAACAAAATGTTAAAATTTTAGACTGACCTGGGCAGGGTTCGAAGACACGTTTCCCAAACTGCAGCCCAGTCCTTTCTGCCAATCGCGCTATAGGTTAGTGGTGAATAAGGACAAGAATGAATATTAAATATTAAACACTAATACAAATGCCGAATTCAAAAGATGATTCAAACTGGGCCCACAGGATGTTGGAACGGACGAATGAGAGCTTGAGAGAGAGGGAGATTCGTTTGACTCGCGAATGAACGCGTGCCACGTCTGGTCAAACTGTCAAACGTACTATTCATCATCTTCATCACCAAAACAACCACGGTTTTGCTACAAAGACTGATACCGTTTGGCTATGATTTTTCCTAGCGAATCCTACAAACACGAAACCACAAAAATACACTCCAAACAAAACTAAAAGATGCCCAGAACCACTAAATGGGTGGCTGTGAGTTCGATGGTGGGGTTATTTTCCGTCGAAACGGCAAGTATAACGCAATACGAAGCTTTCCATTCACAAAGCCCTAACAATGGTAACTCGTAACTCACGCGTCAAAGCTCCATAACGAAGGTTCCAATCTTCTCTAACCTTCATCCAGAACTCAACTATACCATTACATCATGTTAAAATATCATGTAGAGATAAATACCAAAACGCAAACATACGCATGAATATGTGAATTTTGTATGAGCATTATGGACACTATAAGGGCTCAAAAACGATGTAACCTTAACCTTTCTTACCTTAGGAATGATTTGGGATGAGTATTTGACCTTAAGAGTCCTTGAATGAAGAGCACGAAAATTCCACCTTTCTTTGATATTTTTTCACTTTGAATCCCTAGCCCTTGGCACCAATCTTTTCGTCCCCTAATGGCTGCAATATTCAAGTATATATAGATGAAGATATTAGGTCAACAAGTTTGGGAAAAAACCAATGATTGGAAGATCAAATCTTTGACTGAAAATTTTACATTAAAACTTCTATTTTTGGCCAAATATAATCTGCATTTTTGCACACTTGAGGAGCACGAAATCCAAACAAATATATGGCTTAAATGATGATTGAATTTGATTGGAAATATTAATATTTGACTTGAAACCATTTATTTCATATTTTATATGATTTATTAATGTTTAAATGAATAAAAATTCAAATAAATAAAAATAAATATCATAAAAATAAAATAATAGGTTTAAGGGTCATTATATGGGCCATGGTCACGTTTTAGATGGAAATCTTAGGCCCATTTAGTCAAAAACTCAAAATTCATCACTTTGCCTTTTATGTATTTTCTCAAAATTTGTCCAACTTGTACAAGCCATAACTCATTCAATATTTATCATATGGAGATGATCTAGGACTTTTTGAAAAGCTCAAGATGTCCTCTACAAGCCACTTTGGAACATATGTTTCATTTGGAGATTTTACCTTAATGATATTGCTCCTGGAAAAAATAGCTTTTTGCAATCTTCTAGAAGGACCTGTAATGTTTCGACTTATATCTCTTATGCGGAAGCATTTCTTGACCTTGGGCCCAACATCAAAGTTCTAGAGAATTGAATTTCCTTGATAATTAGCTTTGGTTGGAGAATTTCTGATAAAGTATGAGAGAGATATGGCTGGTCAAAGTTCCGTTGACTTTTACCTAAAAACCCTAATTTAGCAACTTTGTACTTTTGTGGATTTTTGATCTTTTCTTGATGAATCATGATCAACCTTTGATCAAATGATAAATATAACATTAGAATGTTGATGTTGACAAAAAATCAGGAATTTTGACTGCAATTTGACCACAATTGACTTTTAGGTCAAACCAGTCGACTATTGATCATTTGAGCAGTTGACTGAGCAATCCTATGAATCAGAGCTTGAAACTTGGCATGAGGACCCTTTGAAGCAAATGAGAGGCCATGGGATCCATTTGAGGTCTTAGAACTTGATTTGATCTCGAGAGAGACAAAACCCTAGTTGTGGGTTGATTGCTTAGGAGATAAGTAAGTGTACCCAATTCTTGCATATGCTTGATTAACTGAAGATCATATGAGTCAAGATATATTGAAATATATATGATGGGAAAATTTTGGGGTATGACACTACTTTTTCACCTTGATTGCGACCAGGGCCGAACCAATCAATTCAGAGACCTTGTTTTTATTTAAAAAATGGACTTAAATTATATAAAAAAAATGCAATTTTAATAATTAAAAATAATACATAAAAAATACAATTATAAATTAACCAAACGAAATATAAAAAAATTTAAAGTATTGTTTAAATTATAAATTATTTTATATTAATATTATATTTTTAATATTATTTATTAATTTTTTAAATATTTTTTGTTTAATTATAAAATAATTAGACCTCTTAAAATTTGAAATCTGATTGTAACACTTATGCATGACCGAGCTTGATTGTGATCACAAATAACAATTCATATTTAAAAAGAGAAATATATTTGTGATAATTTTTGTGAAAATCGACCGAAGATATACATAGAGCTAAGTCAAATGATAAAATGTAATTTTTTTAAGAAAAATAAAAATACATATATATATATATATATATATATATATATATATATATATATATATATATATATATTATAAATAAATTAAAATTAAAATTCACAATTATTGCTAGACCTCGTGTTAAATATTATTTATTTTCAAAAATAAAAATTATATTTTTTTTATTACATTATATAAAATTTAATTTATTGTGGATTTTCTTGCATATGTGCACCGTGGGTCTTGGTTTTTGTAATTAAAAATTTAAATTATATTTGTTCCAAAATATTTTGTTGCCACTGTAAGCCTTTACGTATAAAAGTTATTTTTAATATTATATCAATAAAAAGTTACACTTTGGTTTAAACGACGGGCACTTGACGCAAAAACCAACATGCTCTCTAACGAGAAAACGACTCCAAGGCCGAAATAAAGTCATCGTATGTGACTGGCCTTGTTATAGTATTAAATGTTGCGTCTTGGTTTACATTGTCACATGCATATGTTGGTTGAACTTTGAAACTTGGATGCGTGGTGACTCTACTTCACTATCAATTTAAGAATGTAAAGAAATAACTTTTTATAAAATATGTAGTATTTAATTTGAGAAAATGGGCCATGCACTGACAGTGTAAAGTATTTTTACACTGTCAACCAATCACCACCATGCATCTAATTAAAACATTATTTTATTTAAAAAAAACTTTAATGACATGACACATTCATGACTCCCTATTGGATGACAATGTAAAACTATTTTACAGTGTCAGTGCACTACCTTTTAACTCATTTAATATCTTTGAAATTAAGATATTTAGTTTTTAAATAATTTTTTTATATAAAATTCTTAATTTGAGAGTAGAGTCATCACACATTTATTACGATCGAAAGTGTATTTTGCTTTGTAGTTCTTTCGTAAAACCGTAGCTGTACATTTTTGACCCTGGATTATAGTGATTGATTGAAGAGTTCAATATCGATAAGTACAAAGTGCACCCCACAGACATTTGAAAAATAGTTTTACTCTCGCAAATAAAATGTTACTAGTAGTAATTAAACATAATTGAAAGTCGTTAAAATGGCCTATTCGACTTTAAATGGACCGGCTCTAGCAAATTCTGAGTTTCTTAGGGTTGGATCAAAAAGACTCTATATAATATGAACTCGATAATTACTAGTATAAAATAATACTTGAATATTTAAAATATGAGAAAAATTAATATAATACGATGAAAAAATATTGATTATATTAATGTATGATGTTTAATAGGGGTGGCAAAGTGGGCGGCCAGCCCCGTCCCGCCCTGTCATATGCCTCTCAAAAAAAGAGCGGGGCGGGCAAGCCCGCAAATTTGAAATGGGCATAAAAACCTAGCCTGCCCCGTCAAGGTGGCGGGTAGGCGGGCGGCGGGCTTGCTCGCCTATTTTTTAATTTTTTAATTTTTATTTTTTTAATTAATTAATAGATTTTTTTTTTACATTTTAATTAGATTTTTCACATCGTTTTTAGAACAATATTTTACAAAGCATCTTTTTAACAAATTATATTTAAAAAATATTGCTTATATTCACAAATAAATGTATAAAATAAAACCATCAAGAATTAGAATTATTAGAATTAACTAAAAAAAATCAAATTTTGACGGAGCGACGGGCTTTGGCGGGGGGGCTATGGCGGGCGGCAAACTGAAAATCTCAACCCAACCCGTCATTTTTTGGCGGGTGCGCAGCCCGGCCCGGTGGACCACGACCCGTTTTGCCACCCCTAATGTTTAAATGAGAAAGATTGAATAAAATAGAGATAAAATTTAGTGAGATGAGAAAAATTATTTGCTATTTTAGAGTAAGACAATATAAATATTAATATATATTTTTTGAAATTTATAGTTATGCGGGCCTAATGGACTACTCACGCCATCATACAATATATTTTAAACAACATATAACAAACAAGTATTATTAACAACAACATACAACATCTGTCAACAGCAGCATACCTTAACAACATACAACTTTTATTAACAACATACCTTAACAACATATACAACTTTTATCAACAAAAAGAAAATCATCAACAACATACCTTAAGCAACATACAACATATAATTGTTATTATCAACAACATAACACTTTTATCAACAACATCATACCTTAAACAACATACCATAAACAACTTACAAAATACATTGCCAACAACATACAACTTTTATAAAAAACAACATATATCAACAACAAACAAAATCATCAACAAAATATCTTAAACAACATACAACATACAACTTTTATTACCAACAACATATAGATTTGATCAATAACAACATACATTAACAACAACATATAGATTTGATCAATAACAACATACATTAACAACAACATACAACATATATAAACAAAATCATCATCGACATACAAATTTTATCAACAACTACATACCTTAAACAACATACAACACATATCAACAAAAACAAAATCAGCAACGACAAAAAGTGTGGAAACGTTTCATGTAGCTGAAAATTGAAATGTGACGAGGAAGTGAAAAAATGAGTTTCGTGTAACATATTTTCTTGATCCATAAGAGATGAAGAATATATGTTGGAATTTTGTGAAGAAGTGGTATGCAACCGTTCATGGAGTTAGGATGATGCATAGTTAGAGTTTTGTTTTAAGAGAGACGGTTGCATTTTATCCTAAATTAGCGAACTTTCGCTTAAATATATGTTATACTTTTCACCACGATTGATATAAACGAATGTGATAACATGTATGTACATTTAACAACGGTCGCTTATATGGACTGTGGTGAAAGGAATTTTAGTTTTAATATAAATATTATGATTATAAGTGACACACTCACTTTTTAACCAAAAAAAGGAAAACTGCTGGTACTGGAATTCGAAGCTAGTATGCCTTAACATATCACTATGGTTAGTAATATGGGTTGCAGCGAAATGTCTTTTAATAAAAGAAAAAAATTTGCAGGTACTTGAAAAAGAGCTCTTATTTCGGTTGGCTTAACAACCGAGGTTGAGGAATCGTTGAATGCTAGAATGTTGTCATCTTTGTACGACTTCAAATATTTTATGCATATTCCTTACTTCATGAAGACTCAGAGGTATATCAGGTCGCATGAACTTCCTTCTCCAATGAGGATCCCTAATACTAAGTGATTTACTATGACAACAATTAAGATTAGTGGAAGCATCATATTAAGAATTCTATCCAATATCTAATGGTCTTGAAACCCTAAGACATGTCTTTCTTTGTTTTGTTTTGGACTATTGTTAATGATTTGGATAAATTTCCAGAAAATTTGATACAAATTGAGTCAACGATCATGGTAGGGCATAATCTGGATGCTTTATGAGCTATGAAATCTTACATAGTTATATCGGAAGTCGTCTTCTTCGTTATAGCGTAATCACTATTGTGATTCGTGACCTTTGATCAAAAGAAATCTGATTGTGGAAATTTACAAGAACTAGAAGTCGCACTACTGCGGAAAATAACTTTCATCAAACAATATTACAACATCTTTTCCTTAACTCTGGTGAAAACACGTTTTTGGGGGCCTTTTTTTTTGGTTTTTACTAAAAGGTATTTCACTACGGCCTTTGTAAAACTCCGTAGTGAAATGTACCAGGAGTTACAGGGTTCGAATCCCAGTTCCTTCATTATCCTAGCTCCTTGTATATCATTACGGTTATCATTTTCAACTGTTGTGTAAACTCTAATCATTGCATCACGGTTCTTCTTGTCAACCGTGATGAAAAGTGATTTTTTTTAATATATAAGCAAAAGTGCTTTGCCTCTCAATACAAAACAGAAGTTTCTCTCTAAAGAAAAACCTAACATATTTCACTCTTCTCTCTTAAAACATAACCCTAACATGTCACTCTTTACACATATTGCAACCTTCAGATTCGTCTTCACCAATCTCTACCTTGAGGCTCGTTCGTTAAACTTATGCTCCGATTTCGTTTACATTTCTTGTTAAAAATGAGTTCTCATTTTTTTATCTGGTGAATATTCTCATTTTTTCAGATTTGTCTTCACCAATCGCTACCTTGAGGTTCGTTCATTAAACTTATGCTCCAATTTCTTTTTTGTTTCTTGTTAAAAATGAGTTATCATTTTTTCATTTGGTGAATGTTCTCATTTTTTTAGATTTGTCTTCACCACCTTAACAAAGCGCATACTTTGGCTATGGTACATATAGTTTGTGTTGCTATGAAAAAAATACAAGAAGTATGAAGCTATTGTGAAAACTTCATCCACCTTGTATTTCTTTTTCATAGCATCATAAACTAGATGAAATTCTTAATTTTTTACAGTTCCACAATTAGTTTCAATAAAATGTGCGTTCTTGAATATTGTAGTATATCTTGTGTTGTTGAATGCTATTAGTGTTTTTTTGCTAAAATGTATGATTTTTTATTTTGTTGTATGTATTTATTGTGTTGTTGTATGTTGTTGTTGTTGATAAATGTTCTCAGAACAAGAACAAAACATTTCTAAGTCACAAGAAATAGCCTTCTTGTGACTTAGCAATGTTTTGTTCTTTAAATTCTTATGCAGATTGATGGTAGATGAAGCTGAGTTTATTATATTCTATGTAGATTATTTATTTCACTAACCTATCACTAAAAATACATTCATTTAAATTGACATAGAAATTTATAATTTGAAAATTAAGTTGTATTTGAAAACCAACTTATATCAATCAATGTTTTCCAAATTGAATGTGTCTCATCATTCATGTCACGCTCTTTAGCATTTAGAATGTGATTCAATTATCTGATTCTTTCATTACATAGATATCTTCTCTTATAGTTTAATTTGAATAAAATCTAATTATTGGCTAGATCTACCTCATTGTCGTCACTTATCATCGTGATTGTTATGATGATAAGTCATCATAAAAATCACGATGATAAGCGACAATGATGAGGTAAACTTAGCCAATAGATTGATGTTATTCAAATTAAATTAGAATAGAAGGAATCAATGCCATGAAGGGATTAGACCATTGAACCACAATCTATATGTTAAAGAGCGGGAAATGAATGACGAGACGTATGCAATTTTGAAAAGTTTAACTTTCAAGAATGGTTTGTTTAAGTTAGTTTTCAAGAAAAGTTTAACTTTCAAATTATATACTTCTTCATCAATTTGAATGGTTATATTTCTTTAGTGAGGTGTATGGAAAAACAATCAATCTACATATTATATAATAAACTCTGGGTATTTTCCACAACTGTTATCTATTGTAACCGTGATGGAATGTTATTTATGCTCTAAATAAATTGCTACTACTGGGTTTCAAATGCTGACTGGATCGACGAGACTCTAGTTCAAATCTCTTCCTGGAAGGAGCGTCGATTTGTGGAAAGAACTGTGTGAAAATTTCACTTATAGGAAAAGGAAACACGTGATGATAGCCTCCCTCAGAAAATCACACAGAGGAAGAAGGAGAGATTGTGAATGTACATCGATCGATTCTCACAAGTGGTTGTGGAAGTAGGAGGCTCATACGAGAGCCTCAAGTGCTGGATATTTGAGAATGGTCTAAAGCATGATACCTCCTTTAGGGAGAAATTAAGGTGCAAGGAATGACATAGTTTGAAGGAGCTACTAAACACGACACAACCCTTCATTAATCTTGAAGAAAAAATCATCTCTTAGGGAGATAACCAGGTAGCTACAAATATAAGTTTTAGTCGGCCATCCGAGAAGGAATCCAACTTGCGATAGGAAGAGTCCGACCGTAGGACACGCAACCGGTATGACAAGTATACTCCCATTAGCACTTCCCGGGAAAAGATACACCAAGAGTTTGCTGACACCGAATTCTAGAAGGCCGAGATCAAAAACCCCTTTTTGATTAGAGAAACGTCTTGGATAAACAAGACGACATACTTCCGTTTCCACAATAGGAAGGACCGAACCCCCAACGATTGCATCCAACTAAAGGATGCGATTGAAGGTCTAATAAAGAGAGGTCTCCTATCAGGAAATACCAAGGGTGATAAGAGGGGTGGAGAAGAGTCAGCGAAGAGCAAGTCCCCGTCCAAAACGCTTGGTGTTGTAACCACCTGTAAGATGCGAGCAATGAAGAAGAGAGGGCACATAAGGGGAAGCGCCAACACATTGCAACCACTACAATAGATGCTCCCGGGAAAATACCCCATCAAAGGGACAACGAAAAGGAAGATGACAAAGTTATTGGCATCAATACGAAAGGTGGAAGCATCTCGCCCAATAGGGCCTCATGCTTGGCGAACTGTGTACGTTCTAAAAAATGTGATGGTCGGCTTATAAGTCTTGGTCCATATGCAATGGTTAGTTTACCCAGATGACTTTGCTCCTAAGCATCTCGCCCCACTAGGCCTTATGCTTGGGAGATATGTACATCTCGAGAAATTGCGAGGTCGGATTGCTTGACCATGACTGAGAATAAAATAGCCCTGATAAAGAGAGTTGGTGTACTAAAGGCCGCCCTAGGCAAGCTGTCACCAAGCAAGCATTTATGGATTATCATCACTTGATATCAACGCATCGAAACATGTCCCCGAGTGCAGTAATCCTCATTTATGGACCAGATCAATGACATAAATATTTATTATGGTGAGTAATGACAGCTATGACCTTTGTTTGTGATCTGGTTGTCAAAGAACAAGTATAAAAGAGGGAGAAAGAAGGTAGACTCAATTTTGAAAGAGAAGTTATCCACTTTGACTCTTTCTAACCATTATTAGAGAAATTATCAATTAGTATTCTTGCATAAACCCTACAGAAGTCATGTGTAAAAAAAATCTATATATGTTGTACTACCTCCAATCTTGAATATAAATAGAAGTAAAAAATATATGGAGTAACAACTTATACTTTTGTGTTTTTTCTTTTACTTAAGTCGGGTTTTCGCAATATGCTGGAGTTACAAAATGCATATGATTATTGGCAGTCAAAGCATAATAAGCAGTAAATTTGCTTGAATTTATGAGCACAACTTCACAAATAATCAAGGATAAGAAGTATCCAAACATATAGTATAACCACCATAAAAAACGAGTGAGGCAATTACAAAGTAACAGCATTGTTATATGACTTGAAAATGATATATATAAGCCCTAATAAGAAGAAGAAAAAAAATGTAATCCAATTATTGATATATGCCTTTTCTGAATTATTGGCTGTGTATTGGGACCTGGTTTTATTTTTATCTAATGTGTTCTTTTGTGACTTGGTTCGATCTTGTTTGGGACTATTTCTAATGTTTGATTCTCTTCTGTTACAATTCAATTACTAGTCCTATAGTGATTTGATATGTATAGTGATTTGCTTAATATTAACGAGATTAATAATACACAAATGATGGCGATGTGTTAATCATAGTCAAACCTCTATTTATCAATTGTCTAATCACAAAACAAGCACACGTTTGTACATACATGCACAAGTTAAGTCATTATCCCTTCTTCAAAAGACAACATATCCTTGACCATTTCCATGATGACAAATGCATGCAAACATGCATGTTAGGTACAAGTCATTGGACACTTCAATTCTTGTATATATGAATCTACTACAGTGTCACTTGTGTCATTTTCTGGTTTCATTTTTCATTCTGGTTAAAACATAGAACACATGAGATATATTCATTTTAGCATTCAAGTTTATTAATGCATGTCTTTATCTTTTTGTCTCCTTCATTTTGTAATAATAAAGGTATTCTTGGTATAGCATATATTCTTTCTACATTGCTCTCTTTTCAGGATTCTTCGCAAAAGACACTAAGATCTATCTCACTCTCATTTTTCTACTCTACCTGCAAAGCCTACATACAATAATTAATAAAAGATAACTTTTTTCTACTTTTTGGTTATTTAGATAAAATAATTAGAGAATTTCTTGGTCACGCGCGCTGAAAACCCCAAAATGCCCATTTATTTCGGAAATTCATTTCCGAAATCATTTTTTTTTTGAAAAAAAGTTGATTTCGGAAATGCATTTTCGAAAAAAAAAAAAAAGGTGTTTTTGGAGATGTATTTCCGAAATCACTTTTTTTTAGAGGGGTGTCTTCGGAGATGCATGTCCGAAATATTCCAATTTTTAGTCTTGAATGTTTCGGATATGCATTTCCGAAAAAATTCAATAATTATTAAAAAATTAAAATCAAGGTGAATCAATACAATTAATAGTATAATTAATTGTATTAATTAAAATATATTATTAAATATATATCATTATAATCAAGATGTAATAATAATATTAACCTAATAAATATTTAAATTAACATTTTATTTTTATATAAAAAATTAATAATAATGATAATAAAGATATTTAGTTTCTATTGTTCTTATGATAAATCATTTTATAAATTAATTTCAAAAACAATTTTATAAACAAAATTTCCTAAACAATTTTAAAGTTAAAAATTATTTTACTAACTTATATAAATTAAAAACATTCTAATTTCATAAGTAAATTTTGAATTATATAAAATTTATTCACTAAATAAAATTAAGACAAGATCTTCTTTTAATTTTTTTAACTAAATGAAAAATGATATTTTTATCATAATTAATTATGAAAAATGATTTTTTTATCATAATTAATTATAAAAAAAGATTTTTTTATCATTATTATTATTATTATTATTCTTACATGAATTGGAATTATTTATAACTACATTTTAATAATTGGAATTATTTTAATTTTTTTATAATTGAAATTATTTTTAAATTTTAAAATATGAATTAGAATAGAAATATATAATTATTATTATTTATAACTCATAAATTATATCAAATTTATGATATGTGAATTAATTAATATTCCAAAATTTTTAATTTTTTAGATTTTTTCGGATATGCCGAAAAAATCTTTTTGGAATATTTTCGGAGATCCATCTCCGAATTAATCAAAATTTCAATTTTTGTGATTTTTTCGGAGTTGCATCTCCGAAATCTAAGAAAATCTAAAACAATTTACTTTAGAGATGCATCTCCGAAGCAGGGACAAGTTGGAAATTTCGCTGGGAACACCCTATAAGGGGTCAATAAAGAAATTCTCAATAATTATACTATATAATTATCAAGGCATTAATATATAAACTATATTAGGTGTCTTGTCAACTTTTTGAGCACATATTAAAAATACTATAGTTAAAAAATTTAAGTGAAATAAAATTATATATAAAGTTTCAAAAAAATTAAATGCACGTCTTTAAAAAAATTATTTTTATAAATAATTTATTAATTTATATTTTTGAGAGACATGTTAACATTTCTATTAAATTATACTATAAGTTTTAAAAGTTAATAAGTTAATTCTTAAAAATTTTTTACAAATATTTTTCTAATATAATTTAATTGAATGTATACGTAAAAAGAAAAAAGTTGTACACTATAAGTGCATACAAATTTAATCTAATAATTGATGGATCTTATGTATTACTCCTACTAGCATGCAAATGCCAATTTGTTTGTTTTTTAAAAAGAAATTTGATTTGGATAAAACTTTATTTTTATTTTCAGATGATTAAGATAGTAATGCAGGTGACGATGAGCTTCTCGGTGTCGAATGTTCTCTGTTGTTGAATTCGAGAGTGGAAGATGTATTTGCCAATACTCTTATGTTGGAATTTCAGTATAATTTGAATAATTCCGAATCAATTTTGATGAACAAGAATCAATCACACCGATCGATTTCGTCTCTTGTTCTTCACTTTTCACTCAAGTGAATCAACCATACCTAAGTTGCAAGATGATTCCGCTGCACAACGATAATGAAAGAAGAAAAGAAGAGATGATTTGGGAAAAAAAATAGAATTAGGGCTTAAGATAAAAGGGGAAGAAGATGAATATTTCTGCCGAGTTTCTCCTGCTTTCAAACTGGTATTTTATTCAACTATGCAACTACTTGTTTTAAAGATATGGGTTACTTCCTATTTATAGGTTGAGTTTTGCTTGCTCACTAAGCAAACTCCAAATAACCTAATTGGGCTAAACAACAAAAAATAAAGCTAAGTCAAAATCTCTATCGAGGCACACTCCTTCGACATTTCGACAGCTCCTTGCTTCTGTCGAGCAACATGTTTCGAAACAAGGAATTACATTCTCAACAAGTAGACGTCGTAAGCGTTACCACCACAACAAAAAAACCTTTTTTACCTAGGTTGAATAAATATATTTTACCTCGGTTTCAAAGGCGAGGTAAAGAAAGACGTAATAAAAAGCTTCCATTGTAACTCTTGATATTTTTAGAACCGAGAGATAAAGTGTACTGCACATAAACTCAAATCCCAAAAACTGAAATTTCGTATTTTGTAGAAAAACACACAATTGTACATACCAATTATACTAAATAACCGAGGTGAAACACACACACACACACACACACACATATATATATATATATATATATATATATATATATATATATATATATATATATATATATATATATATATATATATATATATAATTTTCATTGAAATACATTATTTTTGTTTGAACCTACAAGTACAATTTTGAAGAAGAATCCTTAAACATCTTCATCGCCATCCTTGTGAATTTTGGTGAAGATCAAAGGCTGAAAATTGTTGCATATTCGTATATTGCAGAATATTCTCAATGGATTCTCATTCAATTGATTCTAATATATAAAATTAACAAAGGTTATATAAAGAAACTAATTTATCATGTATAAAGGCAAGAGATTATGTAAAGAATACAAACCGTAAACCAATACTATTGTATGCCCTCGCGAAGGATCAATTTTTATGATTGGTACAAACTTCCTTTACATTGTAACAATTATTCTTAGTGTATTATTGATGTAAGGGTTGCACCCCTAGTGCGATAACTTATATTCAATTGCTTATTAAAAAAAAAAACTTTTTTCAATCCTAATATTTTCACAATCAATGTTTGAGATTTAAAATGCTTGTGATTCAAATATATAGTGTGGCGTTAGTGTTATGAATGGTTGTCGTGACAATTTTATGCATATCACTATGCCTTTCATAAAGGTTCTTGTATTTTAACTAGGGATGATTGGTTTTTAGATCCAAGACCTTTTTTCACTTGAGAGGTGTTGGTCTTGGTTGGTAGGTGAGACGGTCTTTTTTGGCCGTTGTTTTTTCTCCTTGTATTCGGGTTTAGCACCCCTAGTGCTTTGAAATATACCTTTGGCTTATTAAAAAAAAAAGGTAATGTTTCTCCTAGATTAATGTGTTGGCATTGTATTGAGCGTTGGTATTTAATAAATGGATGACAAATATTTGTTTATGGATGACAAATATTCTCCTATATTAATTTGTTTATGATTTTTCTCTTTAGTTTGACAAAAAAATGAGGTAAAATGTTTTTAATTTTTTAAATAAAAAATAAAATAAAATAGTGATTTTTTCCTCGGTTTCTAAATCCACCAAGGTAATATTAATTCTATTGCCAACAAAATAGTCAATGAAAAAAACTGAAAGTAATATGTGTTATTTTCTTTTTCAATTTTTTATCATTCGCCAATTTCTTTGTGTGTTGCAATAATCAAACAAAGAGCTATATTTTAAACAAATTTTTTAAGATTTTTTTTTTTTGAAAAACAATATTGTAATATGACCAGGAATAACTTTCTCTTTGTTGTCAAACGAAGAAAGGAATATGTTATAGAATGTTTTCTTTGACTGAAAATATTGGGAAGTTATTCCAAAATATAACAATGTTTTCTTTTACCATTCAACAATTGCAAGATGTGGAAACAACAACAACACCACCACCACCAACAACAACAACAAAAACAATATCACCATTATGTGAGATAAATTACTAGAACAGAAAAATGATTTGTTAAAGGTTGGTGTTAGAAGAACAACAACACATAACAAAAGAATTTTCCTTCTTGCAATCCAGCACAAAGAATGATGTTTAGGAGTATGGAGCAGTTGTATATATAAGTTAGGTTTTTGGTAAAACTTAGTGAGCAAATCCTTTTATAATTAAATTTGGATATCATACTCCTCGGTTATTAGAGAAACTGGTGGAATAGATTATTTTATAATTAAATAAAAACAAAAATAAAAAAGAAATACACAACTTTTAAAGAAATAAAAACAAAAACAAAAGTTGTTGGGATTCGAAGTATGTACCATGAATTATTTACCCCTCACTTATGTAACATAACTAAGGGAAGATATGGTATTTTTTTTAATAAAAAAATAACTTAGCGCGTCTAGGAATTTTACCTTGATTTTTTATTAGGTGGGGTGAAAGCGTTGTCATAAATGTAATATTTATAGTAGTGTAGGGTTTATAATTGTGTGTTTCTGATTTTGACTCACTCGCTAGACTATATAGTAACAAGCAAGGGCTCATATGCCTACAACCTTCCTATTATCCATTTAATATGGCTATCCATGAATGCGAAGAGAATTAACAATGCTTTCTCTAATGTCCAAAAAATGATGGGAGTCGTTTGGGGTACACACTAAGATCAGTTCGCCCCTCTCAAAGGGATGGATCACTCATCGTCTAATTGAGTTAGATATTTTGGATATATTGCAGATTGAGAGATGATTTAGAAAGGCTCCGAGAATCTTCATGGTGATTTGGAGAAAACCAAATTTGGGATGGATGAAAATAAACACAGACGAGCATGTTCAAAATAATTTAGCAGTAGGGTGAATGATTGTTATGGATAATTAGAGAAGCTTCTGAAGTGCTTTCTCTTTTAATCTAGGCCAAGGCATTATGCTTCACGTGGAGCTCGTCTCTATTATGATAGCATTAAAATATGCGACAACAAGAGGTATGCCTAAAATAAAGATTGAGTCTGACTCGCTCGGAGCCATACAATGCATCACACAGGAGACCGGGATGCGCTAGGAACTTCGTAACAGATGAGTAAATTTCAAGACGTTGAATATCATGACCAAGTTTTCTCACATCAATAGAAAACGAAACACGAGTGCATATAGACTAGCTCTTTAGGGCCATGAGGTAGCGGGCATTCATTGGGGGAGTCGATTCCTTATTTCATTATAAAAGAGTTTCTTAGGTTATGTTTTTGAGTTTGGAGGGGAGGGGAAGGTTTCCGAAAACGAATTTTTAAAAAAATATAGAAAAATATTTGACATTTTTTGAAAAAATAATTTTGTTTATAATGATAAAAGAGTCGTTATCATTACAAAATTTTTAATTTTCAAAATAGTATATAACAACCAAAAAGATATTTGGAAAATTTATGTAAGTTCTCCAAAACTCTCCTTCAACAATTTTTGAGTCCCCCATTTTATGAGATTTTTGGTGTTATAAAATCAAATCCTCCTACCTAAAATCTTTTTATTCTTTTCACCCAATTCTTCCTATTTTCCAAAGTCATCCCCTCCCTTCTTCTCCAAACTCCCAAACATAACCTAAAAATAAGTTATAATTTATTGAACTATATATTTGCTTGACTTATTTAAGGATTCAGGGATCAGTTAATCACTATGAGATTTAAGTCAATCTCTAGCTTGTTTATTTTCTATCATATCTCCTGTCTATTTTTTTTAGTTTTCCATTTTCCCTTAGACAGGTAGAGCCTCCCTCCCCCAATGTACATTTATTATGATTACAAAAAAGGTAAAGAAAAGATAGAATGACTATAAAAAAAAAGATTTTAAAACTGCAAAATTAACGCAAAATAATGAAATTTTGTTTTTAATTTTTTTAATCATTTAATGCATTAATTGATCATCTCGATTTTATTTTTTTAGTATCATTTTTATATTTGTACCTAGTTAAAATTTAAAATATATTATTTTTAATCCCAAAAATAAAAAAATAAAATAAAGAAATGTATTATAATTTTATTAAAATATTATTATTAATTTCAAAATGGTCTTAGCCCTACAAGTGTGTTGAGTCGGTCCAGTTTGGACTCTGACAATTCCATTGATTACCGTCATTCTCAATATTGACACTCTGTTTGATGTATTTGTACATAAAAATTAGCATCTCTTCGATGTATAAAAGTTTGGATAAAGGTGGTGAAGGAGATGGTTTTCTAATGCAAACTCCTTTGAAAACACTTTTTTTTATAGATTTTGAAATTGGAGAATCCGAAAAAGTTTGTTAACATTTTCAAAATAAAAAGGAGACCGCATCGTTGAATTGTCAATTGGTGTTGGGTTAACCTTAGGAACACCTTTTGTTTTTATAGGTTGAGACAATGGTTTCAAATATGAGGTTTCTAGATAAGTAATCTTCCTCATTTGCTCTTTGATGTAAAATCTCATGTTGTCATCGGATATCTAAAATATCTATTGTATGACTTCTCATTCGGTCAAAATAGAGATATTCGATTTGTTGTTCTTCATCACACCATTATCATTAAACTTGAGCCTTTTCCAGTGAGTGCAAAGCTCATCCATTCGTATTGGGCTATCAAGTTTCACCTTCTTTGAAATTAGACAAGCACATGGGAGGCCATACGTCTTTCTAAGTGTAAAATCATACTTTGAGCTATCAAAACCTATTTCTCAAGTTGTTTGGCTTCGTGAAAAATAAAATTCAATCTTGCTCAAGATATTTTGTCGACCAACTATGAATAGAGATAGTTGTCTTTGAATTTGTGTTCCAACACCGCAATGCTATGATCAAATGATGTGTGTACCTCATTATGTTTTTAAGGGTTAGGCGTTGATTCTTATATGTTGATCATTTGTGACACATTAAATATCCATTTATTATTTTCCAAAAGATATTCATGCAACGTATAAGGACAATCACATTTCCTTGAACCAGTGTCATCTCGTTTCAACTTTCGGAGAGAAATTGTGTACTTTCCACTTCTTTCGCATCTTAGTGTCACAAATGTACTTCTGAATGACCTTCTTTTACTTCTTTTGTTGTGATGAAACACAAAAATGAAGTTTTAGAGTAGAAAACTTCAATGAGAATGGAATGATGTTCTTAAGGGTATTGAGACAAAATTGGTACTTGATCACGAGGAAGAAGAACATGCATGGTATTGTTTTATTAAAATTTTCTCTTGACATTTCCTGAAATACACTTCCAGAATTGTGACTTACATGCAAATGTGTCATTTTTTCGAATTCCCGCTTTGCAATTCCAGAAGTGTGTTTGTGTGTCTATATATATATATATATATATATATATATATATATATATATATATATATATATATATATATATATATATATATATATATATATATATATATATATATATATATATATATATATATATATATATATATATGAGAGGATCAAACTACACCTGAAGAGTTACACCACGAGTTACACTCGCTCAATAAATGATCATTTCGAATATTTTTTTTTTTAAATCAACCATTGGATTGAAACATACTATCATATAGATCATACCTATAAAGTTTGAGATTAATCTATAATGATTTACTATGTCATTGAATTTCATCAAAATTTATATTATATGAAATTCATTTTGACATTATTATTTGGATACTTTGATGGTATAGTAAATCATTATAGATTAATCTCAGACTTTATAGGTATGAGTTGTATGATATTATGTTTCAATTCAACGGTTGATTTAAAAAAAATATTCGAAATAAAGTTATTGAGCGAGTTTAACTTGTGGTGTAACTCTGAGTTGTTAAATTAGAAAATCATTGACGGGGTGGGTCCGAAGATACATTTTCGAACTAAATTTTGAGGAAAAAATGTGAGTCTTAGTTAAAATGTGTTTTGATGTAAAAATGGTGCGTCCAGAAATGCACTTCCGAATTCTCAGAGGCATTTTTTCAAATTTTCATAGTGTTTCTCCATCACTTAAGGGTATATGTTTGGATTGATGAAATAGAATGGAATGAGATGAAATAGAATGGTATAAACTTAAGTTTCATTGTATGAATTGATTAAAAAAAAGACAGAATGAAGTGGAACTGGATGGATGCATTTCATCCTATTCCAACACTTTCCATCAATATTTGTATCATCTGATTTGAACAGAATGACAAAACCTTTCTATTCCGTCATAAAATACCCCAAAAAATAAAATACATCTTTATTCTATTTTGATCCGCTCCTTTCTACTTCGTTTCATTTCTCTTCGTTCGTTTTACAATATCCAAACACATAGGAGAACAAATTCCCTTAAATATTTACTTGTGTTTTGAAATTTATTGACTTTTTTAAAACAAAGGAATCATAATATACAAAGACCAAAGTCCCTTTTTAAGAAATCTAGCTTTCTCTTGGCGCACATAGCATATGGTATCATTTGAGTCGAATCACACTGTTGACAGGTTTTGATTTATTAAGAAAATTTCTTTGGCCACCTCCCTATGGGGGGTCACCCCCAGCGAAAATTCCAAAATACCCCTGCTTCGGAAGTTCATTTTCGAAAGCGTCTTTTTTTGAAAAAATTGACTTATTTCGGAAGTTCATTTCCGAAAACATTATTTCGGAAGTTCACTTCCGAAATACTGCGATTTCTGCAGATTTATCAAAACACTCCCCCTCCCCCAATCATTTACCCTAAATCAAAACAAAAAGTGGCAAAGGCGAAAATTTGTGCAAACAGAATTCCAAAGCTGCATCAAGGCTCCAATCACACTGCTAAACAACATTCAAAAGCCCTCAATCCTAACACTTTGTAAGTTTTGAAATTTTTAGATCTAGTTTTGTGATGCATGTTATTTAGGGTTTTAATTGCATAAATGATATATGGTTAGGTTGTTAGTAGTATTTAGGTTGTTTAGAAGCATTTTGATTTGGTTTGAAGTTTGGTTTAGGGGTCTGTCATGGAAGTTGCAGAAAACTCCATCGCAGGGGTGTTTCGGAAGTTCATTTCCGAAAACACCTCCATCCTAGTTTTCGGAAATGAACTTCCGAAATGTATCAGAAGTTCAAATTTTTTTGTTTTTTATTTTGTCTATGCATATTAATCGTTTTCAATTGTTTACAGGAACATGTCAGGCAACCAACCAGCACGCAGGACTGCGTCTTCTAAAGAGGGCGCTAAGGGAAGAAAGGGTTCTTCAAAGAAAGAGGTGAAAGAGGTGAAGGAGGTGAAGGAGGTGAAGGAGAAGAAGAAGCTTTTGACTGGTTCTGCTTCTCGTCCCCTGGGGGTCCATGGCTCGGACGTGCAGGCTCAGCCTTCAGGCGTGATCAACGCTGATGGTTCTGATACTGAGTGGGATGAGGATTGGTATAATTATCTTCATTCGGAAGAGTTCGCTCGTCGGGAAGAATAACGTGTTTTTATTTTGTTTGATGTGTATTTTGTAACCCTCGTCGGGCAGAATAACATGTTTTTGTTTTGTTTGACGTGTTTTGTTTTATTTTGTTCTGATTTCGGATTGTATCGCACAGTGTTTTTGTATTGGATTTATCATGTTAGTTTTTGGAAGTGGTAACCGGGGTCGGAACATATGACGGAGGAGGTGGATGTTCGGAGGAAGAAGAACCGGAGGTACGTCCACCGCGAGACAAAGGAGCCAATCAATGTAAGCTATAGTTTATCATTATCATCTGGGGACGTCATTTCTAAAAAATCAAGATTAAAAATAATAAGATTTTTTTCCCAATTTTTTGTAATGACGTCCCCTGATGATAATGATAAACTATAGCTTACATTGATTGGCTCCTTTGTCTCGCGGTGGACGTACCTCCGGTTCTTCTTCCTCCGGACATCCACCTCCTCCGTCATATGTTCCGGCCCCGGTTACACCTCCTCCGTCATTTGTTACTTACAGTAGTACGTATTTTTATTAAAAGAATAAAAAAACCTTTTGAAATTTGGAAGCCTTTTTTTCTCCCCACCACTCTCTCATCCCCACCTACCCGTGTTCAACAATATGTAACTTTAATTTTATGTAATATTATCGTTGTAATCTTCACCCGATTAAATAAAGCGAATTGTTGTTGTTTTTCATTTTATTCTGTCCAGACATATTTTCGGAGGTTCATTTCCGAATTCTCCAAGGGGGTGCGTTCGGAGATGAACTTCCGAAACGCCACATTTTCTGAAAAGTAACTTTATTTCGGAGATGCATCTCCGAAATCAATATTTTATATTAAAAAAAACACGTTTTCGGAGATACATTTCCGAAAACACCTTTTTTAAGAAAAAAAATACAGTTTCGGAAATGAACTTCCGAAACAAGGGGTATTGTGGTAAATTCACCAGGGGTGGGCAAGAAGATTAGGAGGTGGGTGAAGAAATTTTCTTTATTAAAGAGAAAGAAGATTTTGAAAACGACCCCTATGATTCATTGCATTAATGTGCTGGTCCATCCTTTTAAAAGCTTTCACAAACTCTGCCATTGTAATTTCTATATGAACTCTATCTTCATTTATTTTACAATGTAGACATTTTTTTTATAATTATACATATGCATGCACCAAATCTAGCTAGGTTGGCATTGTTTAATTCGACACAATATGTCAAGAACTAAGAAGTAAGAAAATTTCTTTACCAACCTCCCAACCTTCTAGTTCACCTCTGGTGAAAAACCCAAACTACCCCTGACTTCGGAAATGAACTTCCGAAATGCAAGAAAAATGTGTTTTCGGAGATACATCTCCGAAAGCGCCTTTTTTTTAAAAAAAAATTTGACATATTTCGGAAGTTCATTTCCGAAAACAGCATTTCGGAAGTTCATTTCCGAAATACTGCGCGTTTTGCAGATTAAGCAAAACGGCCCCCTCCCCCAAATCATTTACCCTAATCTTCTTCAAACTCAACCCCAAAGAGATTTTTGTGCAAACCAGTTCCAAGCTACCTCAAAGGCTCCATCTAGTTGCTCTATTACATTCTAAAGTCGTCCAATCTATTCAATAGGTAAGCATTTTGATTTTAAGATCTATGATTAAAATGTATATTAGGGTGTTTACAAATAGCAAAAAATGTATTAGGTTAGGTTTATACTGATATTTAGGATGTTTAGAATGTGTATACATAGGTTTGAATTTTGATTTTGGGGTCTGCCATTGAAGGTTGCAGAAAAGCTCTGCGCAGGGGTGTTTCGGAAGTTCATTTCCGAAAACACCTCCATCCCAGTTTCGGAAATGAACTTCCGAACTGTATCAGAAGTGCAATTTTTTTTTGTTTTTTCATTTGTCTCGCATATTAATTGATTTCAATTTCGATTGTTTACAGGAACATGACAGGCAACTAGCCAGCACGCATCAGACAGGGCAGGGAGTCCCAGACTGCGTCGGCTAGACGCGAGCGGGCGGCGGCGCAGCTGGCATCGACACGCGGGCGGGGCCGGGGACGCCGTGTGCGCGTTACACAAGACTTGGTGGAGAGTTCATCTCCTTCAGGCTATAGGAGTAGGCTGGCTCGGGTATCTTCTTCCCGCCAGCGAGAGGAGGAGGATGATGATGAGGAGGAGGAGGAGGAGGTCATACCGGATGTTGACCCTCCAGTCGGGGAGGAGGAGGAGCAGGAGGAGCAGGAGGTGGATAGCTATCCGGGAGGGCCTTTTGACACTTCCCTGCTGATTCACTACCAGGATCACGTCGCTCGGCGGATCTGGGAGGGAGAGGTATTTTTTTTAACTTAGCCGTTTATTTGTCACCATTTTTTATAATTTTACCGTTTATTTCTCGCTTATTTGTTTTTTGTTTGTAACAGGAGAGAGAGCCATTGAAAATGGTTAACCACTCCAGGAAGATTTTCGGTCTGTTTAAACCAGCAGCTCAGTGGTTTAACGACCATGTGCGAGGTTCAGGGCTTAGCGGGCTCTGCATGACCGGGTACACCACCATCAGCACCGGCATGCAGGGGGCATTTGTGGAGCGCTGGCACAAGGAGACGTCATCTTTCCACCTGCCGGTTGGGGAGATGACGATCACCTTGCATGACGTCCAGTGTCTTCTCCACCTGCCTATTAGGGGGCCGCTGTTGACCCACTCCAAGATCCAGAGGGTGGAGGCCATTGAGTGGATGACGCTCTATCTGGGCATGGAGGAGGAGGTTGCTCACTTTGAGTGCGCCACGACTTGTGGGCCTCATGTCCGGTTCACTACACTGAAGATCTATTTTGAGTTCCACCTGGACGCGGCGGCCGAGGCCGAGCAGGAGGATAACGACCTGTTCACACAGTATCACCGCGACTGCGCTCTCCGGTGCTGGTACATGCATGTGGTAGGCGCTGCATGCTTTGTGGACAAGAGCGTCAGGTACGTCGACGTGACCTACCTCCGCTATTTCATGGACCTGGATACCGTTCACCAGTGGAACTGGGGGGCAGCTACTCTGGCATATCTCTACCAGAAGCTGAATGAGGCCTCCAACTGGAGGACGAGGCAGCTGGTCGGATCCTGCACTCTGCTTACGGTACGTTTGATTTTAACACATTCTCGTATTTATTTATTTATTTATGTTTCGTATTTAATTTTAATACATTATCTTGTTTCTGTTTCAGAGCTGGATCATCTCCTACTTCTCCCGCATCCACGGCTTCCACATCGATCCTGAGTATGTGGACCCCATGCCCAGGGCCGCCAGATACGTTCTCCAGAGGGGGAACGATGCGGTGGGACCATACCGCCTGTACCTGGACCGCACGATGCACGACGACGTCACCTGGAGGCCGTTCGCCGACTACGCTCAGGTTGTCCCCTTCGACGGGGTTGCTCTATATTCAGGCTGGTTGGCATGCGGGACCGGCATCATGGTTCGGTATCTCCCGGAGCGGTGCATGCGTCAGTTCGGATTCGTGCAGATCATACCCAGGTCACCCTTCGAGGCTGCTCCTGACACAGTGACCAGAGTGCATCTCACTGCCATATGGGAGCATTGGGAGGATCATGTGGTACCGGAGGAGTACCGTCGCATGCGGGTCACCCAGGACTGGCACAGTGTGGAGGGGTACGTCACATGGTTCTACCGGGTGTCCCATCCTCTCTTGAGACCCGACGTTCCCGGCGCTCCTAGGCCAGCACACGAGGAGATCCTGGAGAACCAGCAGGCCGAGGATGATCACGCCATTGATCTCATGTCGATCTGTCAGCGGATATCGATGATTGGGCGGACGCGTTGGATCGAGGTATCGTGGAGCGGGGCGGTCCAGAGGCAGTCGCGGTGATGGAAATGATCGTCCTTGATGCGGACCGTGCGGCGACATACAGGCGGCAGAGGAGGGCCCAGGGTGAGAGGGTTAGGCACACCCAGTAGTGGTCGGGTTTATTTATTTTTTGTTTTCGGATTGTATCTTTAGCACACTATTTTTATTTGTTTCGGTTTGTATATATTATTTTCATCGGATTAGTATTTTTTTTTGTTTATTTATCATATTAGTGTTTTCAGTCTATCTACTTTTTATTTTATTTGCCGGTAACGTTTAATTAAAATGCGGTTGCGTTTAAGAAAAAACATAAAAAAAAACACAGTTTCTGCATAATTCGGAAATGAACTTCCGAATTCACCCCCCATGAGGTGTTTTCGGATGTTCATCTCCGAACGCACCCCCCATGAGGTGTTTTCGGAGATGAACTTCCGAATCAAGGAAATTTTTTTTAAAAAAAAAGCGCTTCGAAAGTTCATTTCCGAAGCAGGGGTAGTTTGGGAATTTCGCTGGGGGTGACCCCC
This sequence comes from Vicia villosa, assembly GCF_029867415.1. NCBI lineage: Eukaryota > Viridiplantae > Streptophyta > Magnoliopsida > Fabales > Fabaceae > Vicia > Vicia villosa. The sequence continues at coordinate 132,483,720 of NC_081184.1, read as the reverse complement.
CATAGGGAGGTGGGTAAAGAAATTTTCAAGAAGTAAAGTGTGTAACAGTCATTGTAGATAAAAAGGTACACGTGGCAAAGCTGAACTTTGTGGTCCAAAATCATGTGAATGCATGTCCATACTGAATTCATGTGGATGCCAGGGTTGTGTAAAAGTGATGGGAGCCAAACACTGAGTTGGGTGGGTTAATTATTGCATTGAAAGAGAAATAAAAAGTAACATAGAAACTTGGCGTTAAGTTTGGGTGCCAATTGTGTACTAGGACCAGAATGAATTTGAAGGTACACTTCTAGTGTTTTTCTTCCCAATTTTATGCCTATCGAGTGTTAGTGACAGTTGGGTTGAGTAGGGAGAATAATGTTTAAATATACTACCACTTTGGTACTAACAGATTACCAGGATGTTGATGTTGATTTGAAAATAGAATCGCAACTATGTTTATGACAAATTTTAATTAGATATTTCAAATGTTACTATAATATCTTAATTATGATGCCCCCATTATTCATATCATCAACAATAATATTTTATTCGTAGTCGACCCAAGCAAAATAGACAACAATCAATTGAATTGGAGTACATTGTATATGAGAACATTTTTACGGTCAAATTAATTTTTAATCGAGTTAGTGATGGGTTTCTGATCGGAAGTGAATATACCTTTGAACTGTAAGTATCAAGTAGTATGAATATGAGAATGAGAATGAGGGTCAATTAGTATGGATCTTGACACGTGAACCCGAAGCGGAATGCAAATGACCCTTTAAGTAAATTTTGTGGTGGGTCCCGAGAGCAATAATCAAGTGATGACCTCTAGACAATGGATCATTCTAACTCCTGCAATCCAGTCTTCGTGCCTCTGTGTTGTGCCTTTTTGTAATAGGATCTCTTTGTCATCGAGCCAAAGGTTTGCTCGGAAAAGTTGCCCCCAAAGTTTTCCATTGTATAGCAGTGCAGAGATTTGAGATTATCGGGCCACTTTTGTAGTCAACTACAATACTCCTGACAGGTTCCTGGTTGGTAAAAGCGGAAAAGGCTTGGCGACAGGGAATAAGTGACATTGGGAATAGGTGCATTAATATTAGTCTTGTCGCTAAATTGTTTCATGTAATCACTCTTGTACGTGATCCTAGATCCCTAGGATAGGGCGTGATTCTGGCATTTGAGGTGTTGAAGTGCACTCGAGTGTCGTTGCCACTAGTGCACTCAAGCGTCGTTGTCATTTCGAAGCAAATTCATCCGTTGAATTTTTTATTCCTACCTTCCTTTAATTTGAATCGTGCACTACTATAAAACGCACATAACACCTCGGACGCGGAATACATTTAACTTCGACAAAAGAAGCGAGGTAACAAAGGGCGTCATGAAAAGTTACCACTTAACACATCGGTGATTTAAAAACTGAAGGGTAAAGTTATATGCACATGGGTTCGAAACTCAAACAGTAGCACTTTTATTATTTTCAAAACTAGCGTACTAATATCTCGATTTATTTAGAAAACCGACGGGTAAGATTTTTTTACTTGTTACATTGCTTATCCAGAATATTACATTGTTTACACAGAATATTAAAATAAAAATTAAAATCAACTTTCTTAGAGATCTAGATAAAAATCAAATTCTCTAAAGATCTAAATTTTAGATCTTCAAATTATTGAATCTAGGGGAAGATCAAACGTTGGGTGTAAGATTATTCTAAACGGATCTTGCATGCATTTGTGTCTGAAGAAAAAAAAGAGGGTAAAATACTTAAAATTAGTATTCAAATATATGATTTTCGGCTCAAATAAATAATTAAATAAACAAACTTTAAAGCCTAATAATTTTTGCTCTTGCAATCCTTCATAGAGACATTTTCCAAGCGTCTTTAGGTTTCAAGCGCTTCATGTTTCACTTAGGTTATAAATGTTAATATTCATCATGCTTTTATAATAGATGCCGCTTTGGTTTCATGCGGATCACTAGTGAAAGTGTCTTGAGCGTTGATACTCAATGAAATAGACGACACATATTTGTTTAAGGACGACGATCAATATTCTCAATTATCACGCCAGAATTATTCCCTCGATTTCTGACAAAACTAAGATAAAAAGTGTAGAAACTTTTTTTTTTAATATTACATTATTTACACAAAATATTAAATTACATTATTACAATAAATACAATATTATCATAGTTGTTGTTCTTGGAGAACAACACATTCAATGACAGAGCCAGAGTGGCCACCCCTTTTATATATATTTTCTTTTTTAATTCTTATAATGGAAGGCATATATGTTCTAAGTAGATGGTAGTCACTGTAGGACGTAAAGTCGCATATAGTTCAATCATTTAGTAAGGATACAATAAAAAAAAAAAAAGGAAAATAACTTCTTGTTAGTAGAGACCTTACATAAATTTTTTTAATTAAAATAATTTTTAATCTCAAGTTAAAATACAAGTTTTTTAAATTTTAATTCTATAATTTAAATACATAAAATTATTATTATAATATAGTACTAAATTTTTGTAGAATATTTAAATAAAAGAAAAACCACTTACACTAAAATTTGGGCATTTGTTTTATGTACCAATTATCAAATATCAATAGAATATTATTTTAAAGTTAATATTATAAGAGTTAAATAACATATTTAGTAACAAAATAATAAATTTGTTTTTGTCTCCTAAGAATAAATATCAAATTTTTAATATTAAAATTAATTTATAAACAGTATGTTTGTTAAAAAGTATTAATTTATAGATTTTAGTAATCAGATTGATTTTACAATTTCAACTTCAATAATTTTTATTTGAAGCTAACCGGACCAAACATTAATTTACCAAGTTTAATTTTAATTTGACATATCAAAATTTAATTCTTAATTGATAAATAACTTTATCATATAATGAATTTTTTTTATTCGATAGTTTAATAACAAAAATTTCATTCTTTATTAATAATACATAAGAATTCACATATTTAAACTCGCACACCTGCTATCAATTAAGTTTGTTTAACCTGACTAATTATCACGAGTCTTTTACTTTCTACAACAAGGAACAGATATTTTTCTATAGTCAAAATTATCAAATTAAATAGAGAAATAATATTGAAAACTATATTTCTAGGCTTCTAGCATATATCATCACAAATTTTTTAAAAGAGAAATTAATGTAAAAATATTGAAAACTATTTTTCAAATTTGAAGTTCATTTTAAGTCACATAGTTTAATTTATTTTAACAATCAACATTATATATATTATTGCTTAAACATTTTGTATATACTATAACTTGTATAATTATTTATAATTTTTAATTTATTTTGTCGGTCACCCCAAAACTTTTGATCTGACTTCACCACTGAACACTTTTAGCTCTAATCCAGTTCCTGTTGGAAAAGAATGCACATATCTTTTGTGCGCATTCTTTTTAAGTTCAATAGTTTGACTGCATAAAATTTCTAATAAGTTATTCAAAGATCAATAGTTTGACTGCACTTGAGAACATAGATTCCATGACATTCATCAATGAAAGTTCTTGGTCCATCACCATAACCTTCGGTAGAAATTTCTCTGAAGAGAAAATCTCTTTGAGCTTTTCCAATGCCCATGTGAAATTCTCCTCCCTTTCATATTCTGAATAGGCAATGGCAACTAAAAATGTCAATTTCGTTGATGTAACACCAACAATCTCAAGCAGTGGTATCCGATACCGGCACAATGAAAATGCACATAATCAAACTCAACTTAACATCTACAACAGATATCAAGATGTGCAATCAACAATTCTAACCTATTTGTCTTGTATGTGCAATAACAAATCAACACCAAATGAAACATATTCAAGAATTTCACAGAATTATGATGTGTCTATGATATATCAGCTACCACATCTGACTTGTCCCTATTTCTAATCAAATACGTCTATTTCTCTTTATGAATAAGGCTTAACAACATCTGCATTTCTGTCAATGGACCTCTCTTTCCTGTTTTGTATGTAGCTTTAGCTTTATACACCTGGGTAACACTCGTGAGGTTTTTTGGATCTTTGTCTTTCAAAGAAGCAACTATGTACCTTGGAATCATATTGTACTTCGTCATGCCATTCACAAACTTTCTTTCATGATCTTTTAGACGGTCCAATATGTCATAGCCTTCCAAATCCTCAGATAGTTTATGATTTTGCATCCCACACATAACCCTCACCATCTAACTGATACCACTTGGAACAAAACTCAGCCTAAATGGACATTTAACTTTCATACTATAAATGCCTTTTGAGAAATTAGTGCTTTCGGATGCATTCCTTCTTTTGTAATTTTCTCCACTTTCACAACTCATAATCAATTTATCTTTCCTCCATGACAATCTATTAGTAGAATCGGAACGAATAATGGTAATAATAATATCATGTAACTTACTAGTAGCCTGTGCCCATGTTAAAACTTTAGACCGAAACTTAAATATCAGTCAATTACAACACATAAATATTATACTATCACTTTCATAAATACGGAAAAAATTCAAAACTGCATTAGTTGAATAGAAAACATACGGTATCTGTGGTGAAGAGCTCCATAAAATCTATACAGGAATTCGTCAAAGAAGTTATTGGCACTGGACCACACAAGTAATAAATTTCATCTGCAGACATACCAGAAATTTCAAGCAATCCCAACATTTTCCGGTAGATTATGTTGCTAACTCAAAATTTCAAAAATTCTGATAAATCACCTCCAAAAATTTTGAAAATAACAAATGATTTCCGATAAAAATACAATTTTGTATACCAGATATTTCACAAAGGGTACCAAAAATTTCAATTTTACTACTTGTCCAAAGTGAATTTTTTAAAAGGAATTTTTTTAGGGGTGATATATGAAAGGAAATTTCTTTATCCACCCCCATGTCTTCTTGGTCACCTCTGGTGAAAAATCCAAAATACCCCTTACTTCGGAAATGCATTTCCGAAATGCCAAAAAATGCTATTTTCGGAGATGCATCTCCGAAAACGCTTTTTTTTCTTTTCAAAATTTGTCTTATTTCGGAAATGCATTTCCGAAAACAGCATTTCGGAAGTGCATTTCCGAAATACTGCGTGTTTTGCAGATTAAGCAAAACAACCCCCTCCCCTATTCATTTTTACCCTAAATCATCATCAAACTTCCTCTCTTCAGATTTTTTGCAAAACGAAGTTTGAAGTCTATAGTTAAGCATTCCAAAAGCTACTCAATCTCAACCTAAAGCTACTCAATCTCTTTAATTGGTAAGTTTTTCAATCTTTAGATCTATGATTCAAATCTCTTTTAGGGTGTTTAGAAATTGCAAAAATGATATAGGGGTAGGTTGGTAGTGGTAATTAGGTTGTTTAGAATCATTATAAGTTGTTTTAATGTTGGATTTTTGGGTCTGCCATGGAAGTTGCAGAAGTTGGCTTCGCATGGGTGTTTCGGAAGTTCATTTCTGAAAACACCTTCATTCCCAGTTTCGGAAATGAACTTCCGAAGTGGTCAAATTTTTTGTTTTTGTTTTTTCAATTGTTTCGCATTCTTATTGATTTCAATTATTTTCAGAAACATGGCAGGCAACCCAGCACGCATTAGATAGGGGAGAGATACCCAGACAGCGTCGGCTAGACACGAGCGGGCGGCGCAGCTGGCGTCGACGCAGAGACGGGGTCGTGTGCGAGTACCCGTGCAGATGGACGAGGGTACTTCCTCATCTGGATCCAGGAGTCGTCTGGCTCGGGTCTCTTCTTCCCGCCAGCAGGAGGTACGAGAGGAGGAGGAGGAGGAGGCAGTTACATACCAGGAGGCGGGGGAGGCACCGGATGTTGACCCTCCACACGGGGAGGAGGAGGAGGAGGGCTATCCGGGAGGGCCCAGTGACACGACCTTGCTGATTACCTACCACGAGCACGTCGCTCGACGTATCTGGGGGGGGGGGAGGTATTTTTTATAATTTGCCTGACTTTATTATTTAACCGTTTTTTATTTAGTTGTTTATTCAACATTTTCTTAATGGTCTAATTAACAATGTTTTTTTTTGTTGTAACAGGAGAGACAGACTTTGAAACAGGTGAACCACGCCCGGAAGATTTTCATTCTCTTTAAACCAGAGGCGCAGTGGTTTAACGACGCGGTGACAGCTTCAGGGTTAGATGGGTTGTGCATGACGGGGTATACCACCATCAGCCACGGCATGCAGGGGGCTTTTGTGGAAAGGTGGCACAGGGAGACGTCTTCTTTTCACTTACCGGTTGGGGAGATGACGATCACCTTGCACGATGTGCAGTGTCTTCTCCACTTGCCGATTAGGGGGATGCTGCTGGACCATTCCCGGATCCAGAAGGTCGAAGCTAGTGAGTGGATGACGCTCTATCTGGGTATGGAGCCAGATATGGCTGACTTTGAGTGCCACACGACAAATGGGCCTCATATCCGGTTCTCCATACTGAGCGCTTATTTCGAGAACCACCTGGCGGCAGCGGCCGAATTTGAGGAGGCGGATAACGCCCTATTTGTGGAGTATCACCGTGCCTGCGCTCTCCGGTGCTGGTTCATGTTTGTGGTAGGCGCTGCACTCTTTGTGGACAAGAGTGCAAGATATGTCGACGTGACCTACCTCCGCTACTTCATGGACTTGACTACTGTTCACTAGTGGAACTGGGGGTCAGCTATTCTGGTATACCTATACTAGAAGCTGAATGAGGCCTCCAACTGGAGGACCAGGTAGTTGACCGGATCCTGCACACTATTGACGGTACGTTTCATTTTAATTGTTTCACATTTATTTATGTTTCGTATTTATTTTTAATACATTATCGTGTTTGTGTTTCAGAGTTGGATCATCTCCTACTTCCCCCGCATCCACGGCTTCTGCGTTGATCCTGCGTACGAGGACGCCATGCCCAGGGCCGCCCGATACGTTCTCCAGAGGGGAAACTATGCAGTGGGACCATACCGTGGGTACCTCGACCGCACGATGCACGATGACATCTGTTGGAGGCCATTCAGCGACTACACTGATGTTGTCGCCTTTGACAGCATCTCGTTATATTCTGGCTGGTTGGCATGCGGGACCAACACCATGGTGAGGTATCTCCATGAGCTGTGCATGCGACAATTTGGATTTGTGCAGATGATACCCAGGTCACCTTTTGAGGCTGCTCCCGACACAGTTACCCGAGTGCAGCTCACTAGCATATTTGCGGATTGGGAGCGTCATGTGGTCCCGGAGGAGTATCGTCGCATGCAGGTCACCCAGGACTGGCACATTGTGGAGAGGTATGTCACATGGTTCTATCGGGTGTCACATCCTCTGATGACATCCGACGCTCCCGGCGCTCCTAGGCCAGCATACGAGGAGATTCTGGAGAACCAACAGGCTGAGGATGACCATGCCATTGATCTCTTGCCGATCTGCCAGCGGATAGAGCTGCTTGGGGGGACGCGTTGGATCGAGGTATCATTGATTAGGGCGGTCCAGAGGTAGTCGCCGTGATGGAGAGGATCGTCGGTGATGTGGGTCGTGCGGCGGCATACAGGAGGCAGAGGAGGTCCCAGGGAGAGAGGAGGCATACCCAGTAGGGGTTCGGGTTTATTTTTTTTGTATTCGAATTGTATATTTCGCACACTATGACTCGGTCTGTATATATTATTTGGATTTTATTTATTATATTAGTATTTTACGTTGATATGTCGTTTGGTTTGTTTTTCATATTACTCGTTTTGTATATATTTCGTACGGGACTATTAGAAAAAGCATAAAAAAAAAGATACTTCTGCATAATTCGGAAATGCACTTCCGAAACCCCCTAAAATGTGAAAAAATGTGTTTTTTGGAAGTGCATATCCGAAAACACCTCCAATTTGGTGTTTTCGGAGATGCACTTCCGAAGTCTGTGAAAATTTAGAAAAAAAAAATACTTCAGAGATGCATTTTTGAAACAGGAGTAAAGTGGGGTTTTCGCTGGAGATGACCCCCTAAAGAGGTGGATAAAGAAATTTTCTATATTAAATCCTCCGTTCCATCCAATCTTGTATAGGGCTTGGCCCTGCCCTAAACCATATTTATAGGTGTTAGATTTTTACACATGATTTGAAATGCCTACAATTATATGGTGCTGTTATGCTATTTTATAGGGGTGATGAAGAAAAAAAAAAGGTGGAGAATGTGTAATTGGAAAAACATTATGTATGGCGCTGCCCTCGTGTGCGTGGCCTCATCTTGAAGCAAACATAAAAATACAGTTTCCCTAAAAAAATGCCCAACAATTATATTTGAATCAGTACAGGAATCCTTTCAGAATTAAATATGTCTAACCAATTGTAACTATTTCTTTTGGATAATAATCTATTCAGATGAAAACAAATGTTTATATTTTTTACTCCCTATCTCATTTACCATTTTTTCTACAAATGTTTATATTTTTTACTCCCTCTCTCATTTACATTTTTTTCTCTGTTTCAACATAAATATTTTTTTAAAATATTAATATAATATTTTTCTTACTATTATACTCTTATTTATTAAATTACACGTTTTTCAACGGCTCTACTATTCTTAATAAATAAGAATATTTTAATAAATAAGACTAATTTTATCATTAAATCTAAAATATTTAATTATTTTCTTAAGAACCTTGTAGAGTTTAATTAAGACATAATAAATTTATTATGATTTATTATGAGACGGAGAATGCACGTGATATTAAGATATTGAGTGCTACTCTCAACATTCCACAATGAAGAAATCAATTTATCTGAAGTAAAAGATTTGAAATATTCATGATTTTAATACATCTGGAGAGAATTAATTGGGAGAATACTGATTTTAATATATGACTTTTTGTAATTTTTTGTATTATTTTAATTATTTTTCAAAATATATTATTCTCTCTGTCCCAAAATAAATGTCATATTTGGAGAAAAAAAATTGTCTCAAAATATTTGTCACTTTACATTACAAATGCAATTTTATATTTAATCTTCCAATTGTACACTCTAATAAATACTCTTAATTTATTGTTTTCTCACTTAATATTAATGTTATTTCAAATACACGAATAGTTATTCAGGATAATTTGGTAAATTCACCATTCTCTCTTTTATTTATTAGTGTTTTTTAATAGGTATGAAATGGGTCATTGCGATAAATAATTTAGGATGGAAGGAGTACTGTTTTCTAGGACACATGTAACTTTTTAATATCAAACTATAAAAATGTATTTTAAAAATAAATTTATACTAACTATACTGTTGTAAATTATTAACAATAATTAATAATATGAATGTTCCAAAATGACAAGAAAAATATGCTAGTGAATTTGAATTTTGAATTCGAAAGTTGCAACACTTGATGATAGTGGCAGAGCTAGGAATTTTAGGAAGCCTGGGCAAAAACTTTACATCATTGATTATTCATCTGTTTTAATTCTCACACTCTATTTTTACTAATTTTGCCCCTAATTTTCCTTATGGTTTTGTTTAAAAATCGGCTATTAAATTGGGGGAAGTACAAAGAAAATAGGGATTGAGCCCTGGCGCGTACCCGGACTAGATGGGCCTTGGAATCGCCCCTTCTTCATGAAGTGTTGCAGAATGAAAACACGCAACTCTTGGTAAATGTTGCAGTAGGCCAAGTATTGTAACTTTTGAAAAAAGAAATTATTTCACCAAGGGTCGCTACATTGTGAAACAATACTAAAGTGGCCTATAAAAACCTCATTCCGAATTCAGAAATGAACAACAAAAATGTACATCCTCTTCACCGAAAATTCCATACACTCTTTGCTACATTCGAGTTTTTGTCGGTCTTGCGCAGACTCGAGAAGACTAAATTATCGTGAGTATTCCTGCATGAAAACTCCAAGACAAATCGGGAGTGCTTGAAATACTATAAGGAAAGTGTTTCGTACACGATTCTAGCCTCAATTTCATTTGATTTAAATTATTTTTCTAACAATCTTATAGTATTTTAAATAATGGCAACCGAGACTTTCGTATCAAGAATCAAGAACAAAACTCTCTATCATAGATTCGGGTACGTTTTTATTGTCTTTCATAAAAATTAAAGCATTATGAAATTTATAATATCAAGATTCTGGAAATGAATAAAAGGTGTGCAAGTTTGTCAAATCCTTGTATGGATTAAAATATGCACCAAAACAATGACACCAAAATTTTGATTCTATCATTGCAAGATTCACAAATTAAAAGGGAGGCACACAACTTAGAGGAAGACTTTCAATCTTATCAAAACATAAATTCAAAGAGTTTGTCATCATCAAAAAGGGGGAGATTGTGAAGAATATATCTTATATATAATTTTGATGAAGACAAAGACTATCAAAGAAGAAAATGATCAAAATTGTCATGCACATCAATGATGATGTTGATAAAGAAGGTTGTACATAGAAACTCAAGTGAATATTTAAATAAAGTGAATATAACCAAGGTACTCATTGCAATTTATACTATTTACTTTAAATTTCTCATAATTTTATCTCTCACTTCATCTAAAAACCTTCTTGCATAATCATACATGATTATCTAAAAACCTTCTTCATCTATTTCTCGTGACAAGTGTTTGTACACAAAGTTGTGTAAGAATATTGTGATATTCCTTTGTCTCTATGTTGATTACATGTTGATCATTATCAACGAGATGAATGGAATCTTACAAACAAATAGGTTTCTAGCTTTCACATTCAAGATGAAAAATCTTGAAATAGTGGACACTCCTTTCGATCAAAGTAAAGAGAAATAGCGGGGGTTAAAAATATAGTCAAATACATTATATTGAGAAAACTTCCACTTTCAAGATGAAAGATCTTGGACTAGTTGACACTCTTTTGGGGATCAAAGTAATGCAAAAATAGTGGGGGTTGTGAACTTAGTCAAATACAATTTGTTGAGAAAGTTCTTGATAAGTTTAAACTATCACGTTTCAATAAAGAGAATATTCAATTTGATCTTAGTGTCAAATAATGATAGAAGAGTTGTGGCTAAATTAGAATATGCAAGTGCAATTGGTTGTCTAATGTAATGTACTAGACCCGACAGAGCATTTGTAGTTAGTAAACGAGTAAATTTACTAGCAATCAAAATGGTGAGCATTGGAAGGCCATCACAAGGATTTTCGATTATATTTTAAAAACTAAAATCTTGAGTTCCATTATGGTAGCCGTCATATTAGAAAGATATGCCAATGTGAGTTGGATATCGAGTATCGGAGATCATACATTTACAATTGAGTGGATAATTACACTAGATGGAAGTGTAATTTCTTGAAAGAGCAAGAAACAAACATGTATTAATCTTTTCACCATGGAACTAGATTTTATGTCTCTCGTTTCCGTTGGTCAAGAAGTTGAATGATTGAGGGACCTTCTGTTAGAAGTTCCCTTGGATAAAGAAAATGTTTCAAGGGTGTTGATACATTGTGGTAGTTTAGCCACTTTAGCTAGAGCAAGTTAGGACTTAGAAATTATTTCGTGTGAGAATGGATTGAGAATGAAATCATTTCATTCACATATATATGATCGATCTATAATTTGAATGATTCATTTACTAAGCTACTAGCCAGAGATTTAGTAAAGACAACCTCGAGAGGTGGGAGGTTGAAACTCTTTGAATAAGTGTTCTGACAATGATAGCAACCCAATCTGAAGTTAATACATCTTAACCTAAGATTCAATAGGTAACAAAAAGTTGTTGATTTGGAAGTTGGTGCAACATTTTGTGACATTGTTGACTATTACATAATTGAGGGTTGAGTTTTTTAAAACTCTTAATGAAGTTCTATATCGAGGAGGATATGCATCTCAAGAAATAAATACAAATTGAACTTCACCTATATAAATTTCAAGATGGTTCCGTCTTAAAGTGAGAGTTAAAGTTTCTTTTATGAAAAGTTCATGAAAACAGGAAAAGCACATGGCCATAAATAGTGCTAGGCGAGATATGTAGGCGAAGAACCTTTAAAGAGTCTGTATAGTAACGCCTATCTGATCACATGAGATAAAGGTTCAAAGCATATCTACCTAACATTCCAATTAGGCTTTGCTTTTTCTTTACTATGGTTAAGTTCAAATCGAAAGATACCTAACTGTATTAACACTTTTTTGTTTTCTATATTTTGGAACTGGACTTGTCATTATTATAACAAATGGGTGATTATTGTAAATTATTAACAATAATTAATAATATGAGTGTTCCAAAATGACAAGAAAAATATGCTAGTGAATTTGAATTTTGAATTCGGAAGTTGGCAACACTTCATGAAGTGTTGCAAAATAAAAATATGCAACTCTTGGTAAATGTTGCAGTAGGCCAAACATTGTCACTTTTGGAAGAAGGAATTATTTCACCAAGGGTCGCTACCTTGTGAAACAATACTAAAGTGGCCTATAAAACCTCATTCCGGATTCAGAAATGAACAACAAAAAGGTGCATCCTCTTCACCGCAAATTTCAGACACTCTTTGCTACATTCGAGTTTTCGTCGGTCTTGCGCAAACTCGAGAAGGATGAATTATCTTGAGTATTCCTGCATGAAAACTCCAAGACAAATCGGGAGTGCTTGAAATACTATAAGGAAAGTGTTTCGTACACGATTCTAGACTCGATTCCATTTTATTTAAATATATTTCTAACATATACATTCATCAATTATTAGAGAAGCATACATGCATTCAAAATGATTTATTTTGAACTTGGATCCTTTGTAGTGGTTGAATGGTACTGCTCCATCTCAGCCACTCATTTTAATTTAATATAACAAATAATTAATATTAATCAGTGCATAGATGTCTAAGATTTGGAGCAGCAGAAAAAACATGAGAGAGGAGCAGGAGAGGATATGCGTTGATATTTAAACTATGATATAAAATTACGATTGTGTTCTCTTATTATCCAATTTTCATTTCTATTCGAGTTCAACCTCATAAGAATTTTCATGTCTTTTTCAACCTAAGACTCAATCTCATAGAAATTGTGAAGAACACACAAATGTTCTCCACTTCATTGAATGTTTGACATTATCACCAACTACCTTGCATAAATCGTTCCCCCTGCTATGTTTTTCAAGTTGTCTAACACTTGAAGTCCAGTAGGTTGAACATCCGAGAAAAATTTAGTATAAAACTCAACAAATTCTTTAAGTATCATGTACCTTCCAACAATACATGCTTCTAGTTGACTTTGATTCTTCACATATTTTTTTAATATAATCATGTAATACTCAATCAGGTACATCTATCTCATATACACCGATCCATAATATTGTAATTTCATGGCAAGGTGGACAGTCAAATGCATCATTATTTCAAAAGGAGGGAGGAAAATACATCTCGAGCTTACATTAGGTGACAAAATTTTCTTTATGCAATTCCATCAACTTCTCATGGCCAATAATATTGCTACAAATAGCTTTGAAAAAGAAACATATTTTAGTTATAGTGCAACACACCTTCTCACGAAAAATGAAATGTATACCAATTGGCAGACAATTCTCCATTATAACATGATTATCATGAAATTTTAAACTTTTTAAACTGAGATCCTTCATAAATACCAAAGTTCCAATGTTTAAAAAGTATCTCTCTAAAATTTTAACTCCTTGAAGTACACAAAATAAGTTTTTCATTTTCTTTATAATATATGAGAAGCCAAAGTGAGATTTCTACAACTCCTCTTCATAACCAGTTTCAATTATGGTCTTAACCACATTATTCGCAAGTCTAACCTTGCATTGATCTCATTCTAAGTATTTATTGGCACATTGAGTAGTGTACCAATTACACTTTCAATAACACTTTTTTGTAAATATGCCTGACATTATGGAAATGTCTTACATACAATGACTTTTAATATGATAATTAAAAAAATGATATTTTTTCCATCTGCTTGTGACTAGTTCACATGCAAAATATTTTCAAAAATTATCACTCAAATGTTTTATTATTTCATACAATTGAGCGCATGTCAACAAAAGGGGATCTCTACCTTCTTCTGATTTACCATTAAATTCATTTTTCCACTTCTGATAATGACGTTTATAATACAAGAAACGAAGTTACCCAAGAAATATGTTTTTCTTGTCTTTCTCCAACCGCATCATATTTGTATCACCTTTTCATATGGGGGACATGCACAATTTCCTTTGACATTAGCTAGATAGATTATTGTAGGTAGGAAAATCATTATTTGGTCCAAATAACTAAGTACTCAATGTGAATAGTTCCTTTCTTCATCCACCACGTGCCTACGCACATCTCTTCAACAAAAACTTAAAGTCTCCAATTAATGGACCCAAGTATTTGTTTATATCATTTCCCATTAGTTTGGGGACCATAAATTAACATAATCAACATCATACACTTTATCTTCATGCATATCGAAGTAGATAGGTTATTAATCAACAAAATCATAGGCTATGTGTTACAAGAATTACTTTGAATACCATGTGGTTTTATTCGGTCAAGAGGCAGTGCAAGACATAGGTTTTTTTTGCCTCTTATCTTAAATTTGGGTAATTATTATCAATTTTAGACCATCGAGGAGAATCTGCATGAATTCAAAGCATTCCATTAATAAAGAAAATTTCTTTATCAACCCCCATGTCTTCTTGGTCATCTCTGGTGAAAAACCCAAACTACCCCTAACTTCGGAAATGCATTTCCGAAATGCAAGAAAAAGGCGTTTTCGGAGATGCATCTCCGAAAGCGCTTTTTTTTTTTTTGAAAAAATTGTCTTATTTCGGAAGTTCATTTCCGAAAACAGCATTTCGGAAATGAACTTCCGAAATAATGCGCGTTTTGCAGATTAAGTAAAACAGCCCCCCTCCCCCTAATCATTTACCCTAATCATCATCAAACACTTCCAAACTCAAACTCTCTGCAAAAAATCTGCAAAAGCAAGTGTGAAGTAGCCAAACTCTTCTTCCAAACTCAACCAAACTCATCATCAAACACTAATTGGTAAGTTTATCATTGTTTTTTCAAGTTTTAGATCTATTTGAATAAACTCTAATAGGGTGTTTAGAAACTGAAAAAATCACATTAAGATAGGTTAGTACTGATATTAGGATGTTTAGTAGGCATAAAAGTAGTTTTGGTTTAGGTTTTTTGGGTCTGCCATTGGAGGCTGTATTGAAGGTCTGCGCAGGGGTGTTTCGGAAGTTCATTTCCGAAAACACCTTCATCCCAGTTTTCGGAAATGAACTTCTGAACTGTACCAGAAGTTCATTTTTTTTGTTTTTTCATTTGCCTCGCATATTAATCGATTTCGATTGTTTACAGGAACATGTCAGGCAACCAACCAGCACGCATCAGACAGGGGAGAGAGTCCCAGACTGCGTCGGCTAGACGCGAGCGGGCGGCGGCGCAGCTGGCGTCGACCCAAGGACGGGGGCAGGGCCGGGGACGCCGTGTGCGAGTTCCCGTGGACGTGGGAGAGGGTACATCTGGTTCAGGATCTAGGAGTCGGCTGGCTCGGGCATCTTCTTCCCGCCAGCGAAAGGAGGAGGAGGAGGAGGAGGTGGCGGCAGTGACTTACCACGAGCCGGAGGGGGTACCGGATGTTGACCCTCCAGCCGGGGAGGAGGATGAGCAGGAGGACAGCTATCCGGGAGGGCCCTTTGACACCTCTGTGCTAATTCACTACCACGATCACGTCGCTCGGCGGATCTGGGAGGGAGAGGTATTTTTTTAATTTAACCGTTTAATTGTCACCATTTTTTATAGTTTAACCGTTTATTTGTCGCTTATTTGATATATGTCGCTTATTTAATATATGTCGTTTATTTGTTTTTTTTTCAACAGGAGCGAGAGCCGTTGAAAATGGTGAACCACGCTCGGAAGATATTTAGTCTGTTTAAACCAACAGCTGAGTGGTTTAACGACCATGTGCGAGGTTCAGGGCTTTGCGGGCTCTGCATGACGGGTTACACCACCATCAGCACCGGCATGCAGGGGGCATTTGTGGAGCGCTGGCACAAGGAGACGTCCTCTTTCCACCTGCCGGTTGGGGAGATGACGATCACCTTGCACGACGTGCAGTATCTTCTCCACCTGCCTATTAGGGGGCCACTGTTGCACCACTCCCGGATCCAGAGGATCGAGGCCATTGAGTGGATGACGCTCTATTTGGGCATGGAGCACGAGGTTGCTCACTTTGAGTGCGTCACGACATCTGGGCCTCATGTCCGGTTCACCACACTGAGCACTTATTTTGAGCACCACCTGGACGCGGCTGCCGAGGCTGAGGGTGACGAGCTATTCACAGAGTATCACCGCGGCTGCGCTCTCCGGTGCTGGTACATGCATGTGGTAGGCGCTGCATGCTTTGTGGATAAGAGTGCCAGGTACGTCGACGTGACCTACCTCCGCTACTTCATGGACCTGGATACCGTTCACCAGTGGAACTGGGGGGCAGCTACTCTGGCATATCTCTACCAGAAGCTGAATGAGGTCTCCAACTGGAGGACGAGGCAGTTGGTCGGATCCTGCACACTGCTTACGGTACGTTTTATTTTAATACATTATCGTATTTATTTATTTATTTATGTTTCGTATTTATTTTTAATACATTATCGTGTTTCTGTTTCAGTGCTGGATCATCTCCTACTTCTCCCGCATCCACGGCTTTCACATCGATCTTGCGTACGTGGACGCCATGCCCAGGGCCGCCAGATACGCTCTCCAGAGGGGGAACGATGCGGTGGGACCATACCGTCTGTACTTGGACCGCACGATGCACGACGACGTCACTTGGAGGCCGTTCGTCGACTACGCTCAGATTGTCCCCTTTGACGGCATTGCTCTATATTCAGGCTGGTTGGCATGCGGGACCGGCATCATGGTCCGGTATCTCCCTGAGCGGTGCATGCGTCAGTTCGGATTCGTGCAGCGGATACCCAGGTCACCCTTTGAGGCAGCTCCCGACACAGTGACCCGAGTGCAGCTCACTGCCATATGGGAGGACTGGCAGCATCATGTGGTACCGCAGGAGTACCGTCTCACTCGGGTCACACAGGACTGGCACAGTGAGGAGGGGTACGTCACATGGTTCTACCGGGTGTCCCATCCTCTGCTGAGACCCGACGTTCCCGGCGCTCCTAGGCCAGCACATGAGGAGATCCTGGAGAACCAGCAGGCCGAGGATGACCACGCCATTGATCTCCTGCCGATCTGCCAGCGGATAGAGATGCTTGGGCGGGACGCGTTGGATCGAGGTGTCGTTCAATAGGGCGGTCCAGATGCAGTCGCCGTGATGGAGATGATCGTCACTGATGCAGGCCGTGCGGCGGGGTACAGGCGGCAGAGGAGGGCCCAGGGTGAGAGGGTTAGGCACACCCAGTAGTGGTCGGGTTTATTTATTTTTTGTTTTCGGATTGTATCTTTAGCACACTATTTTTATTTGTTTCGGTTTGTATATATTATTTTCATCGGATTAGTATTTTTTTATTTATCATATTAGTATTTTCAGTTTATCTATTGCTTATTTTATTTGGCGTTTACGTTTAATTAAAATGCGAGACTGTTTTAGATAAAACATAAAAAAAACACAGTTTCTGCATAATTCGGAAATGAACTTTCGAATTCACCCTCCATGAGGTGTTTTCGGAAGTTCATCTCCGAAGACATCCCCCATGAGGTGTTTTCGGAGATGCACTTCCAAATTATGAAAAAAATTAAAAAAAAAAAAGCGCTTCGGAAGTTCATTTCCGAAGCAGGGGTATTTTGGGATTTTCGCTGGGGGTGACCCCATAGGGAGGTGGCTAAAGAAATTTTCTTAATAAATATTTCATTTGCAAGACATATTAAGTGTGTTTCATCTTCCACATTCTTATACATACACCTAAATCTTGATATTATCAAAAATATCATCGTAACACTTTGGTTGAAATTATTTCTTTCTTTTTATATTGTGGGTCACTATATTTGTGGCGCATGTTAAATGTTGCATACTTAGTTTGGAATAAAATATGACAAACATGTTTCTTCTCATATCTCATTCCAATATAACACAACAATTTTTAGCCTTATAGGTTCGACTACAGGGCATATTATTCTAAGACAACATATCTTTTAAAAGACTTATCAAGTTGGTGAAACTCTTATCATACCATTCATTGACATATTTGATGCTATACAACTTTAAGACCATGGACAATTTTGTGAACTTAGTACATCCATCATATAATGATGTCTCTGCATCACTCACCATCTTCTTCGATATTTCAAGACAATCATAAAAATATTCTTCAATAACATTCAGAAACTCATCGTCACAATCACATTCATGCATATCTATTCTTAATCAATAAGCCTATATCTAGTATATCTACTTAAATTGGTGGTCTTAAAATTTTCTTCCTGGTCATATATCTAACATGTATATCTTTTATTAATTTCATTACTTTTTAAATGCCCTATCAAAACATCCACCCTCATATATGTATACAACACATTAAACAAGTGCATATAATTTTCGCATACCTAGTTTTCTCTACATGAGCAACAACAGCAACCCTAATAAAATCATTACATCTTCATATTTTTTGACAATCGATAAACACATAATCATTTCCAATCCATAACATGATTGTTCATTTAACTATATTGTCATTAATTCAGTGTCATGAGATCAATTCAATTGAATTTGTAATAAATAATAAAATAAAGATAATAATAAATTTTCCCAACCGCTAATTTGGTGCGTAAAATTTTGATTGACTCGAACAATGATCATCTATCCTAAAGTTCAAACTCATGACTTATTTTTGAAAAAATGGTTTTAAATAAATAATATATTTTTTAGTTTTTTAAAAATAATTTCACAATACTTCTAATAAATGTACTCCAACAATACTGTTTTTCAAAATCATAATGTTAGCTCTCATTATATTTTGCTTTTCTCCTAAACATTTTGATCCCTAGCAAAAAAAGCACCATACCAACTTATCTTCTAGAAACTCATCTTCCACACCAAACCAAACTCCATCTTTCAATTTGAATGAATTAAACAAAGGAGGAAGGATACCCGGACGAAAATAGAATAAGGAAATTCAAATAAAGCTTGAATAAGGAAAATCAAAATTCATATCAACTCATTTCTTTGACTCTCTCATCATGTTTCTAGTATGTAAATACTTTCTCAATGTTTGTATGAGTAACGTTGTTTTTGTTGTTGTTGAGATATTTATGGTCTAATGTTACTGTTGTTTTTGAGACATATGACTTAATATTTATTTTGGAAAATTTCTTTACCCACCTCCCTATGGGTGGTCACCTCCTGCGAAAAACCAAAACTACCCCTGCTTCGGAAGTTCATTTCCGAAAGCGTGTTTTTTTAAAAAAATTGACTTACTTCGGAAGTTCATTTCCGAAACAATTATTTCGGAAGTTCACTTCCGAAATACTGCGATTTCTGCAGATTTATCAAAACACTCCCCCTCCCCCAATCATTTACCCTAAATCAAAACAAAAAGTCGCAGAGGCGAAAATTTGTGCAAACGGAATTCCAAAGCTGCATCAAGGCTCCAATCACACTGCTAAACAACATTCAAAAGCCCTCAATCCTAACACTTTGTAAGTTTTGAAATTTTTAGATCTATTATTCAAATGCATGTTATTTAGGGTTTTAATTACATAAATGATATATGGCTAGGTTGTTAGTAGTATTTAGGTTGTTTAGAAGCATTTTGATTTGGTTTGAAGGTTGATTTAGGGGTCTGGCATGGAAGCTGCAGAAAATTGCATCGCAGGGGTGTTTCGGAAGTTCATTTCCGAAAACACCTCCATCCCAGTTTTCGGAAATGAACTTCCGAAATATATCAGAAGTTCAAATTTTTTTGTTTTTTATTTTGTCTCGCATATTAATCGATTTCAACTGTTTACAGGAACATGTCAGACAACCAACAAGCACGCAGGACTGCATCTTCTAAAGAGGGCGCTAAGGGAAGAAAGAGTTCTTCAAAGAAGGAGGTGAAAGAGGTGAAGGAGGTGAAGGAGGTGAAGGAGGTGAAGGAGAAGAAGAAGCTTTTGACTGGTTCTGCTTCTCGTCCCCTGGGAGTCCATGACTCGGACGCGCAGGCTCAGCCTTCAGGCGTGATCAACGCTGATGGTTCTGATAATGAGTGGGATGAAGATTGGTATAATTATCTTCATTCGGAGGAGTTCGCTCGTCGGGAAGAATAACGTGTTTTTTTTGTTTGATGTGTATTTTGTAACGCTCGTCGGGCAGAATAACATGTTTTTGTTTTGTTTTGTTCTGATTTCGGATTGTATCGCACAGTGTATTTGTATTGGATTTATCATGTTAGTTTTTGGAAGTGGTAACCGGGGTCGGAACATATGACGGATGAGGTGGATGTCTGGAGGAAGTAGAACTGGAGACACGTCCACCACGAGACAAAGTAGCCAATCAATGTAAGCTATAGTTTATGATTATCATCTGGGGAGGTCATTTCTAAAAAATCAAGATTAAAAATAATAAGATTTTTTTCCAATTTTTTGTAATGACGTCCCCTGATGATAATGATAAATTATAGCTTACATTGATTGGCTCCTTTGTCTCGCGGTGGACGTACCTCCGGGTCTTCTTCCTCCGGACATCCACCTCCTCCGTCATATGTTTCGGCTCCGGTTACACCTCCTCCGTCATTTGTTACTTTCAGTTGTACGTATTTTTATTAAAATAATAAATAAACCTTTTGAAATTTGGAAGTCTTTTTTTCTCCCCACCACTCTCTCATCCCCACCTACCCGTGTTTAGCAATATGTAACTTTAATTTTATATAATATTATCGTTGTGATTTTCACCCGATTAAATAAAGCGAATTGTTCATTTTCTTCTGTCCAGACCTATTTTCGGAAGTGCATTTCCGAATTCCTCTAAGGGGGGTGCGCTCGGAGATGAACTTCCGAAACACCACATTTTCTGAAAAGTGACTTTATTTTGGAGATGCATCTCCGAAATCAATATTTTATATTAAAAAAAACACGTTTTCGGAAGTTCATTTCCGAAAACACCTTTTTTCCAAAAAAAAGTACCGTTTCGGAAATGAACTTCCGAAACAAGGGGTATTGTGGTAAATTCACCGGAGGTGGCCAAGAAGGTTGGGAGGTGGGTGAAGAAATTCTCTTATTTTGTTGTTGTTGTATTTGTTTTTGTTGTTGTTGTTTTTGTTGTTGTTTTTATTGTCGTTGTTGATGATGATGATGTTGTTGTTGTTGTTGTTTGAAGTTTTAAATGTTTTATTAAGATTGATGTTGTTGTTGTTGTTTGAAGTTTTAAATGTTTTATTAATTTAATGTTATTGTTGTTTAGTTGAGATCGAATGTTCATTGTTGTTGTTGTTGTGTTAATTTATGTAGGCTTTTGATTTTATTTTTATAAAGTACATAATTACGAGTCGTAGTTGGATGAAATCAAATAGATTATGTGAAAATCATAATAATGTTGTGATTAAATTTCTTGAATTTTCTGAAAGAAACCTTCCCGACAATAAAGGATATTTTGTTGTGTTTGAAAAATATACAAGAATACGAAAAAAATTTGTGGAAAGGAAGAAATATTCAATCATCTATGTTGTGTATAATTTTTTCATAATTATACAACATGAGTGTGGCATGGTGATGTGACATAAAAATAAACTGTGTCACGTAGAAGATATATGATTCGTAACGTTGGAAAAGATTATTTTAGTAGTGCATCTGGGATAATTAAATGGATATGCATAGGTTTAATGTAACAACTTAGAGTGCATACGGCATTAGTAAATTTTCATTCTATACAAAATCTAAGGATGATCGTATTACTGTGAAAAATAGTCGGGCTATGGTTGAGGCTAAATCCATGTACTTCCTTTGTTCCAAAGATAAGATTTCTGTAATGGCGGCTAGGATGTACTTTAGGGTTGGGGATTTATTATGTTTATAAATATAAAGTTCCTTTATTTAAGTACAAGTGGATTGACATTAAGAGTTATGTACAAATCGATGAATTAGGATTCACACGAGTTGACCTTCATAAGATAAATGAACCATTCATAATTACATCTCAAGCAAAACAAGTTTTTTTTATGTCATTGATCATTCTAATAATAGGTGATCAATTGTTATACAAGGAAAATATATTTTTAATAGTGATGAAAATTAATATTTAACTCTTGAAATTTTTGAGACCCCTTCTTTCACAACACATGTTTGTATCTCATATGAAGAAAATGATTTAGATGATGTGCATGTTATACGTTATAATCAACAAAAAGGGATATGAAAAAACTAACAAGTAAGTATTTCTTATGACTTAGTAATATTTATTTATAATACTAAAATGATTACTTTATTTTTAAATATTTTTTTTGAATATATTTTTTAACATGTAGAGATTTGGATAAATATCATATGTTACACGATTTTAGAAGTAGAAGGACGTGATTTATTACCCCTAAAGTTAGTTGTAAAAAACATTTATTTGTGACATTCATTTATTGACATTGAATGATTAATGTTGTTGTTATAAAAGGTTTAATTTTGTTGTTTTTGTTGTGTCATTTTAATTGTTTTCAAATATAATTTAAATTATATGTGTTTAACGATCGGATATCATTCACATATGACGACTTTATGACGTCCATTCAAGAAAATGCACTTTGGTTTTTTTCTTTGTTGGTTAATCATTTTTATATATTTTAGTTTTGTTGTAAAAAGAGAATATGTGTGGCATTTTAGCTTTGGTATAAACAATTTATTGTTTTTGTACATAAGGGTCATTTGTTATGTTTAGGCTATGTTTCAAATAACTATTTGTTTTGTTTAAGTTAATTTAGGTTTTGTTTCAAAAAAATACAGGTTTAAATGAAAATTTTGTAAATATTGAAGTTTGCCTTAAAACATTTGTTGATGAAAAGAAAGAAAACATATTTGATGATTGCATAAATAAAAAAATCATAAATTCCAGAGAGAATTTCAGAAAGTCAGAGATTTTGACATCAGGGGAGAAAAACAAAGATGGCAGTGTTGAAGCCGCAGCGGCGCCAGTGGAGCAAGAGTGCTCTAGAGGAGTCCCAATTGGAAAATGGGGTTTGTGGCGGGTGGTTGGAGTGCGACAACTGTGGCCGGAAGCCAATGATGGCATGTGGCCGGTGTTCGACAGTGGCAGAGGGGCGCGGTGGGCGGCTACCGAAGTTATGCGGTGGCGTTGTGGGTCTGGAGGCGGAGGATTACGGCGGCGTGAGGGGGTTTCATACAATAGATGGTGAGGCACCGTGGGTGTGTATGTACATTCAGCAGAGTTTTCGAATAACGTATGGTTTTTCGATCATCTAGCCAATTTTCTTGGTTCACGTGCTTTGGGACTTTTCCTTTTGATTCATGGATCCATTTGCTAATGGGGTTATGTTTTGGGCTTTGTTTGTTGGGTTTTGAAAATTATAAATATGTATCTCTTTTGTCATAATAGTGTGACAATTTTAGAGTTTTAGAGTAAAAGGGAGAAATAAGGGTTTGGCAAATTCCAAGGGAAAACTTAGAAAAGTAAGGGTTTTTAAAAACCATTGGAGTCATCGTAGGGGATTGAGAAATAATTCTGAAAACCTTGGGTTTGTGTGATTCTTATAATGGGAGTTGGAGAGATTGGGAAATATTTGGGTAGAAAATAGAGTTTGTTGTTGAGAACTTGGGAGGCTATTTTCTTGTAACTCATTTGCAATCTCTTGTAACAACTTTTGGAGTATAGTGAATTAGAGATTTGCTCTCCCTCAGATCTAGATCATTTGATCGAACCAGGTAAACAAATCTTTTGAAGTATAATGAGTTAGAGATTTATTATTATTGTTGAAGGTCATTTACTTTTGTTACTACTACTCTTTGTCCCCACACATCAAATTTCTTGATGTGAATTGAATCTTAGATTTTCACAATAAATGGCACCCACCGTGGGGAAAATGGGTATCGTTTGCATTGGAGCAGCATGGCTAAATGGGAGATCGCAAAATTTTCTGGAGACAACGATTTTGGGTTGTTGAAGGTGAAGATGCAAGCAATTTTAACTCAACATAAGTGTATTGAAGCTTTGAAAGGAGAGGCATTGATGCACATAAGACATACACCATAATAGAAGATTGAGATAGTGGATAAAGCCAGGAGTGCCATTATGTTGTGCCTAGGGGAAAAATTTCTAAGGGAAGTCACTAAAGAGAAGACTTCTGTTTTGATGTAGGCAAAACTTGAATCACTGTATATGACAAAGTCGTTGGCTCACAAGTTGTGTTTGAAACAACAACTCTACTCATTATGGATGGTTGGGAACAATTCCATATTGGAGAAGTTGACAAAATTCCACAAGATTATTGGTGATATTGAGAATAATAAAGTAAATATTGATGATGAGCATGTGGACAAAGCTTGAATCATTGTATATGACCAAGTCATTGGCTCCAAGTTGTGTCTGAAACAATAATTCTATTCATTCCAAATGGTAGATAACAAATCCATAGTGGAGTAGTTGACACAATTTCACAATATTATTGATGATATTGAGAACATTAAAGTGAAGATTGATGATGAGGACAAATCTCTACTCTTGTTGAGCTCATTATCCTGATCCCTTGAGAACTTTAAGGATGTCATTCTTTATGGCAAGAAAGATACTATTACTTTTGATGAAGTTCAGGCGACGCTAAAATCCAAAGAAATTTCAAAGGTGAAATAGTTGAAAATTGATGATGGTGGTGAATATTGCTCCGCTTTGGAATATTTTCTGGTCAAATATAGGATCCGATTTTATTCCTATTGGTTTAGCAATATGATTAGGTGATTTGTTTGACCGTTGGATAAAGATCAATTCATATTTAAATGGAGATTTAAATTTAAATTTGACTTGTAACAAATCATATCTTGTTGGAGAGATGTATGGAACAAATAATATCCAACAAATTCTACATTATTTCTAGACAAAATCATATCAAATATCCAAGGAGAAAAGCCCATAATTATTATGCTATCTAAGGAGCTCAAAACCTACATTGGAAAGCAAGAATTCACATTGAATATGTTAGAATTCCAGGTTTACAAGAGTCCTTGTTATTGTTGTATGTACACCGCACTATGTTTCACTAACTTGGGTATAGTTGTAAGTTTGTCTAGTTGAGTTGTAAAATTCAACATCATTCATATTGTTGATTGAAGTTTATCACTAGGTTTTAGTGATTGAAACACTAAGGGGTTAGAGGGTGTCTAATATTTTAGGGGAGTCCTAAATAGAAATTCATTGGGTAGTGTTAGGAAGAGGCGTTGAACAACATAGGGCTTGTTGTTGCTTGTAAGACTAAGTGTACTAAACTACTAATAGTGAATTTCCTTTCTTGGATTGGAAGCCAACCCTCCAAGCGTATGTGTTATTTGCATCAAACTGGGTTACCAATTGATTGTGTTATTTATTGCTTTTTTGCTTCATCATCTTGTACTAGATAAAGTGTATTAATTATGGTGATTCTAGTCTAACTTGTCAAACCATTTACTAGGACATCGCATTCGATATCTGTCCCCTGAGGAACATAATTTCAGGAAGTACATGTTTTTTGTATTTCCTCCAAGAGGAGTTGGAACTTCCTCCACCGGCGAAGCCCCCTGCTATGGTGTTGACCCTAGAATGTAGAACTTTATAAATCATCCTCAGATGAAGATGGAAATGATGATAATGAAAGAGGTGTGACCCAAGTTAGTTTTATTAGAGCCCCACTCTAGGCACCATTGTACTTGTCAAAAATTATGGGTGTGCATGGTATTCCTACACGGGTAAGGGATACGTAGAGGTCTTAATAGTTTAATAATAGTCAGGGCTTGCCCTTAGTGCCGAGAGGCCATGTATGGTGGAATTATTGTGTTTTTGTGATAAGAGAGGGAAAACTTACGTGAAGGGGAAGGCTTTGTGTATAAGCGTTATGTTGGGTCAATTGCGATCATTCATCTCCCGTTTAGGGAAGAAGTATTTATAGAGGCCGTTGGGTCTATGGTGGATTATTGAATCCCTACTTTCTAGGAATATGTGGGTTAGTTATTGACTATGACTTATCACTAACCAAGAAACATCTTTCTCCATGTTTCCCATAACTGAGTGAGTGAAGACACTTAGGGCGAGGCAATTCCCACCATGGGGAGACATATGGTCATCACCCCTTTTGTGGGCTACAACCCTCCACCTTTGCTAAGCCTTTTAAAAATATAACACTACAATTATTATAACTGTAATTTTCACTCCGAAAAAGATCAATTTTCTTGTGGTAGGAAATCCATATCAAGTCAGGGAGTAATAAAAATAACTCTCATTATAGTCCTATTATATGTTTTGGCTTTACATTTTATGACATTTCCTGTGGCAACCCTTATGCATCTCAGAAGTTTTCCTTCGTGGTTAAGAACTCTTAGTGTTATTTCAATGGTGCTAATACTATATAATACCTAGGAAAGCTCATATTGCTCTATCTCACTTTTTACATTTTACGTTTAATCTAGTTTAGTTTATTTTTATCCATTTTTTAAGTTCATGTAAAAGTCTTTGCTGGAGCATGTACTATTGTATCTTATTACCAAGTTATCATTTAATCTTTGTTTCACTTTTTTCCTTTAGTTATGAATATGTTTTTGCTTTAATCTATGATTATGTACACTTTTACTTTCGATATGTCAAAATATATATTTTAGGATTTAAGACATGGGGATTGTCTAAATGACAAACCTCGTGGTGAAGGTTCCTTGATAAAATGTTAATAACAAATAATCATTATTTGTTTTAGTTATCTGCTTTTAACTCATATGTCTCTGTGGCCAAAGGAACATTCTTAGATATCAATCATATATTAAAAGGATATGTTTCTTATCTGAATTTTAAAATGTAAATAACTACGCCTGAGACTATAAAAGTGATTCAGATTAATATCAAAAAGTCCCAATTTTAATAGATGAGCTTAAAGGATCCTAAACTAAAAACTGCGCTGACTAAGTAGATAGTTCTTTGATTTAGAACGAGATATTGTGCTGACGAAAGTCGGTACTACAACTATTTTTTATTAGTCTCTACAAGGCAAATTTCTCTTAATTAACAAAAACCTAAGAACTTATGTTAGCAAGTCTAGGATAGAATTTATAGTTCTAAATCCCTTTATATATAAATTGTTATCATAATTAATCAATATTCAAAAACCATTCCCAATTAAAAAGAATCATAGTCTTAGCTAAATATCATAATAATAGCTAAACATCATAATAATAGAATTTGATACTTCAAACGATCCTCGGTGAAACGATACATTTTATACTATTTCTATAAATACGGTATGTTTGCAGCCTGCCAAAAAGTAATATATATATATATATATATATATATATATATATATATATATATATATATATATATATATATATATATATATATATATATATATATATATATATATATATATATATATATATATATATATATATTAATTATCCGTAACATAAATTAATTTTTAATTTTAATTCAACAAATTACTTATGTTCTATAATATGTTTTCAGCCATCATTAAATATATGAAATGCAATCCTAAATTATTATATTCTAGTTTGTATATTTAAGACAATTATTCTTTACTGAAATTAGAAATATGTGAAGAAGAAATGAACTTGAGTTTTGATGTGATGAAGTGGAGTGAATTTTAAGGTTAACATTTCAACACACAAATAAGTGAATTTGTGAGAAAATAGCTTGAATATGTCAATGAATGAATATCTAAAATGGCACATGCTTCACTTTATGTAATATAGACAATTAAAATAGTTTTTGTGTGATTTGGCGCCTCACGAGGGACCGTCCAATTATATGTAATATATGTAACGGTGGACGATTCTCCTAGGACGGGGATCGGATGTATGTCTCCTGATTATAAGTACTTTGAATACTCAACATCTTGACACACGTTTTTGAATTTAATCTTTTCATTATTGGACTTTACTACCCTTGAGTTTGTAGTCGGCTCCAAACAACAATCATTTAATCTTAATGCATAAATGGAGAAAACATTGTGTGGAATATTTTATTTTTTTTGGGGCGTGGGGGTTGAGTTTGGACCAAAATATATATTAGGGTCATGCTAACGAGTGCCCCAGGGGCACTGGTTAAGCATTCCAAATTAAAAAAATATTGTAGATTCATTGCATTGAATACACCTAACCTTCTTTAAAAAAGTTAATTATTTATATTTTCATTGCAATTAATACATATATTTTGGGTAAGAACATATATTTTTACTTTATTAAACAATGCTCGACTTACCTTTTTAATCTCTTAACCAGTGCCCCTGGGGCACTCGTTAGCATTACCCTATATATTAAAGCAGTGGCTTATAAGATATTGCTTATCAAAAAAAAATTGAATGCAAACAAAGAACCAACGTAGAGAAGTGATGGTGTTTGTAGGGTGAACCACGGACATGAACCTGATGGGGTGGTGTGTAGACTAGTGCTCACTGGGACCATTGAGGAAAAGTGGCTTCAATTTCACAAGGACAATCAAAAGTCATTAAATTAAAAACAATTATGTCAACCATAAACCTTTGCCATTCATTTTATTCTTTTCAATATTCGGACATTGTAGGATGGGTTTATTAATTGAGGGTACACTTCACTTTTGCTACCATCATTATCAACCATGTGAGGTTGAATATTTATCAAATTGAGGAGTATACACTCACCCGGTTACTTGTAGTTTTCTTTAGGATAGTAGCATGCAAAATATAGTCCATTCTAATGACTAGGCCCATTTGTGAAAAGGGGTTTTCTCATTCCAATTTCTAGTTTCCGCTGTTACCAGTTGCAGAAACATTTTAGGCAATATAAATCTTTTTTAGACAATATAAATATTTTTTAGGCAATATAAATCTTTTTTTAGGCAATATGAAAATTTATGGTTGATTCGCACTAAATACAAATAACTATACAATTGGAAGAAATATACACACACATATATATATATATATATATATATATATATATATATATATATATATATATATATATATATATATATATATATATATATATATATATATATATAGGAGACGACTCAAGTGAGAACACTTGGTTATTATGAGAAATGAGAACAATGAATCACGACCACTAAATTTGATTTTAATGGACTGGATTGGTTTCTCTTTCTAAGATCTAGTCCATTAAATATTAAGGATCTTAGAAAGAGAAACCAATCCAGTCCATTAAAATCAAATTTAATGGTCGTGATTCATTGTTCTCATTTCTCATAATAACCAAGTGTTCTCACTTGAGTCGTCCCCTATATATATATATATATATATATATATATATATATATATATATATATATATATATATATATATATATATATATATATATATATATATATATATATATATATATATATATATATATATATATATATATATATATATATATATATAGAGGACATATCATATGAGAATGCTTTTTTTTATATGAGAATGTGAGAATGAATATGAACCATTGGATTTTAAAATAAATGGTGGAGATTATGTGTGAATATTTTTTTTCTCTCTCCTCCATCATTAATATAAGAGATTGAAGAGAGATAAAAAAAGATTCACACATAATCTCTACCATTTATTTTAAAATCCAATGGTTCATATTCATTCTCACATTCTCATATAAAAAATACATTCTCATATGATATGCCCTATATATATATATATAACAAAAAACTACAACTAAATATCAAAAAATCAACAAAAATTACTGGATATGGCGGATGATGAGTCAGCATATCACCCTCGAGGCGTCCCTCCGCTACCTCCGGTAAAACAGAGCCTCCACCATGATGACATCCAGAACACCTCTAGCATCGGATCCATCAGGAAAATATCATCCCGCGCAAGCTCCAGAATATGACGACACTTGGCAACACGTCAATCGCATGATCGGCCTTCGCCTTCTCCTCCTCTAGGATCTCCTGATGAACTGACCTTTGTGGGTTCCCTGGAGCATCCTTTATCATGTATGAATTTGACACTCGGAAGAACTATAACATGTAACCGTACTCGTAGCTCCTGTTGTCTGTAGCTACGGTACTCCTGGCCTCCTCAGGTACAAGATGATTCTCAAAATCATCAAACAACTCATCCATATCCCTCCGTCTCACCGTCAGAGGAGTAGCTACAACAGGATCCCGTGGAATGGTCTGGGTGAACCTGAATTGACGCATCACCCGCTCAGGCATATACGCAGCCGTCTTGCGAATCCCTCAAGCGAACCAACCCGTAAACACCAACACTTCTTCAAATGGTATCGTCTCAAGGTGGTTGACGTATGAAGAGAAGTGGTCGTCCTCATGTGCCATCCGGTCAATGTACAATGGGAACGACTTTACCATTTGGTTCCTTCAGATGGGTCGTATGTACAGGTACACGACTTATCTTTCAGTATAATCCGACGCCAGTGACCAAACCGAGATGCGGGGGAAGTGATGTAGGATCCATCCCTGAAATAAGAAAATTAAATAGTTAGTTTCTCGAATCAAAATAATTAACAAAGGCCACAAAGAAAAAGAAGTTATACCGTCAGGAGTGACATGTTGCCGGTTATCTGCTTCGTATTCCACTTAATCCCTTCATCCAACTTTGTGTACAAGTATACCAAGCAAGCAGCACCCTAGTTCCACTAATGGATCATCTCAAAATTCGTAAAAAACTAGAGGTACATGATATCAGTGTAAATGGCACCGGTGTCCATAAATATATGTGTGCCAACAAGATACAAAAGATATGCTCTCATAGAAAACCTCCTGTGAATGGTAACTTGCTCGACATCATCATCAGCCTCTCGTGCACGCCGTACCTTATCTCGAACACTTGAGCCAAATAACTGTACCTAACGGCTGACGTGACTACCTCGGGTTTTATCAATCTCTCCCAGACCATTCTCGTGGGTCACTCCCAACATCTCAACCAACGGATACAAAGCCTCCTCTTTGTCGATGCTCTCATGACCCAAGAATCTCCCTCTAATCGAAAGATGCAGCAGCAGACACGCGACGTTGTTGAGTTTGATAGTCATCTCACCATGTGGTATATGAAACACTGATGTCTCATGATGCCATCTCTTTACAAAAGCATTAATCATACCCTAGTTGACCATGCTATATCTTCACTTTGCCAAATCTTTCAACCTAGAAAGCAGTAAAAGCTCATCAAACCATAGCTCAACGGGTGGTACCAGTCTACTGATCTTCCGCCCATGGCTAATGACCTTGAGCGTATCACGTTCCTGCATAAATATGTAGACGAATTTAATCAACAAACCAAAATCCAAAATTAATAATAAAATTAATAATTCAAAATGTAATAGAAATCAAAATTCAAAATTCATACATGTCCGTTCTAGATACGTCTAGAAACATGGTCAGGGTAAAGAGGAAAAAGTGATAAATCAGGCGCCACAGGATTATGGGGTTGTGATGGGGGTTGTGATCGAGATTGCGATTGTGATGGGGGCTATGATGGAGGTTGGAATGGAGGTTGTGGGTGAGGCTGTGACTGGGCCTCTAATGTCGCTTGATAACCTGAGGTATTTCTCTCCTTAAACGTTGTAGGTGGAGAGGTGTGTCTACGGGAGGACGGGGTGGAAAAGGATGGAATGGAGAATCTCGTCTGTTAGGGGAGGACGAAGTAGTGGGAGTAGCATCAAGAATACCAGAAGATGAAATTGTAGGTGGTGCAAGGTTGTTTAAATCTCGATTTAAAACTTAAACTCTATAGAATTCACGTTTCTAGGTCAACATTTCATGTTAAATCGCAGGTAAAAAACCTTTTTATGTAAAATCGTATTCTGAAACGATTTTAAGTGATTTAAATCATTCTGAAATTGATGAAATCGTGTAAAATCATTGTATTTTACTCTTTAACATGATTTAACTTCTTCTTTTTTTGGTCAAAATTTATAAATCACATTTTATATTTTGGCTCATAAAATTTTCTCTATGGATTTTTAATTTTATTCACATTCATATCTTGGTTACAATATTAAAGAATCTTTTACATTTGGAGATGTATTTAATCAAGTCGAATATGAATGTTTTAATGAAGAAGATGTTGTAGAAGGATTGAACTTTTGATTAAGTTAAAGATGAGGATGAAAAGATTTTTTTTTTTTGAACTTGAAAAACTTATGAAACTATTGTTTTTTTTTATAATCTTTTAGATGTTACTTTTTATGATTTAGTGGACATGTTATGTAGTTTGATACAAGTGTGTTAATATTACACTTTATTATAATGATATAGTATATTTTTTCTTTATAATTAACTTAAAATTTTAAATAATTAATGCATATGGTATGACCTGTCTAGATGCAAGAGGAGGTCGGGTTGCTTGACTCATTTCTCTCCGCACAGAAGCATGTTGTGCTACTCTACCGTGTCTCAATCGAGATGCTCTGTCACTCATTTCTCCCGTAGAAACATGGAAAAAATGTTAAATCAAGGACCAATGTTGAAAACAAACCAGAAAACACATTAAGGAAAAAACCAGAAATGCACTTGCGGTTTTGTTCTTGATGAAAACTGGAAATGCATTTCCGGTTTCTGTTGCAATTTTAGAGGTGCATTAATGGCACCCACCCCCACAAATGAATACACTAAATTAGTCATTGATCATTAAAAATAAATTTCTAACACCTTAGTAATGACTCATATTGTTGAAAACAAACCACAAATTCCTAATTTCTGACCTAAAACACACATTTGAGTGGATTTTACATAAACTCTAAAAAGTTCAAAAACAACTTACTTGATTGATTGTGGTTTTTTTTTGTTGATTGATTGTGGTTGGATGCTTGATATACTGGTGCGTGATGCTTTCGAACAAGTTCGGTTGCAAATGTGGTTGATTCGGTGAGAATGAAATTGAGAAAGTTTTGAGAGAGTTGTTGTGCTTGTTTGTTTTAGAAACTGTAATGGGAGGAGAAGAGGCAGCACACCTTTTAGGTGTTCCACGAATCGAAAATATACTTACGATTCCATACCGTAGTTATATTTCCGGTTAGTTCCAACGTTAATATGTATTATGGTGCAAACTGAAAATACATTTTCGGTTTTGAGGGACATTTTAGAAATTTGGCGTGGTGTGCTGAAAAAGCATTGGGTGGAATAAAAAATTCTTTGTGAGAATAATAAGATGGGCCAAAATTATGTCTTTCTACATGAATGTTGGATTCTTAAAGTATATTTCAACAAAGAAAATCAATGATGTTATGAAACAAAGAAAATCAATGATGTTATGAACTACAGAGAAAGAGCAAAAACATAAAGACAAAATATTATAAGTTCTGGATTATTTTATTCACACGTGTGTCTTTAAATTATAACATGAAACTTATTTATCGGATACAAATATCTAATAGCATAATAAATATATATTAAGAGGATTAATCAATATTGAGTAGTGGGAGTTTATTGGTAGACTAAGTAATGAACATGGATAATGTATTATTCATAACATTACTTCTTGGGTGTTCATCAAAGATATGTCTCGTTAAAATCTTACTAGAAAAAATTCATTGGAAAAAAATCTAGTGAAGGAAAAGGAGTACTCCAATATCATTTTGTATGATTTAAGATACATTTATTTTTCCCCTCAACTAAACAACCATTTCTTCGGCGATAAAGATCAATGTTTTGTACTAGCTAGTTAAAAGTTCTACATAAAAGTGACTTCATAAAGTGATAAAAGCTTTGCATGATTTGATAAATTTTCTGTTATGGTTTGTTTCACAAATATCCATGAAATTGTTATAATTCCAAAAGTAAACAAGTAACTTGTTTGTGATCTACTAATATGAGGATGTGATAAGTAACCTGCAGCTCTAAGGTAACCAAGTATATGGCTGAATTCTTTCTAATGTCTCCATAAAGGTGAATAAATATATCTTACCAATAGATTGAAAGAAATTAATATATCATGGCATGTATAATTAGCAAGATACACAAGTGCTTTGAGACACTGGGGTAGGGTACTTCAAGACCAAGTAGTTTTTAATCCTCTTCTCGAGGTCTGGAAGAATCTTCTATATATCCAATTATCTAACATCATTAGGATAGACATGAGATTTGTCCATAGAGAAACATTTTATCACTTTTGATATATAAGTTTAGTTGTGTACAAAAATTCCATTGTTAAAATGTTCAATTAGTATTCCTAGATAAAATTGTCTTTCCAAAGTCCTTCATCTTAAACTATTTCTTTAATCAATTTAATGTGTCTTGGATAAACTAAACTTTTGAGAGAGCATCATATAAATTTCACTATCAAGTGATCCATTAAAACAAGTTAACAACATTTATCATGCGCAAATTAAGTCTTTGATCATGTTCTACAAGGTTAAATAAATATCGAAAAAATTATTTGCATCCACTAAAGGTGAATATGTCTCATCAAATTAACTAATATAACTTTAAAGATTTCTTTATTTTCATAAATTTTAGGCACGTTGTCAATTCTTATGGAACTGAAAAATAAATTATGTCAATTTTCTTTAGGAATTTGCATATCCTCACTATGGTCACTTTTATTTTAGCTTAATTTCTTGATTAAGGATTTTTGACATTGGAACCAAATTTATGCTTCATGTGTGATTTTAACTCATTTGTAATATTAGATTGTCCAGTAGAAGAGTTGCTTTTCATAAACTTTGAAACGAGTTATCTTTTGAACTTTCAGTTCATATTAGCTTATATGAGAATCAAAATGAGATTATAATAATTTATTTAAATTTTTTTATTTGAACTTCTGGTTCACACTTTCAGCTGCTTATTCTCCCCCCTAATATTAGAAAATTAATTTATCAATTGATAATAAGTCTATTGAACTGTAATCAAGTATCTAATTATTGGCTCAAGATACATACTCAAATATTTAGATTCATATCAAGTTCATCTTCCCAATATTCTTTAATACTTATCTTAGTGTATTATATTGGAATAATTGAATCATACTAAAAAACTTCAAAATTTCACTTAGATGAGAATCATTAGATTTTTATCGTAGAATGATTTATAAACTAAGGGGAATACTAACATGTAGTATCTTTTTGGCTTGATGAAAAAAATATATTAATGTACATAGTTGTGTGTTTCCAAAGTATAATTTAGAAGTTATAATCTCATATGTATCAATTATACAACTAAGTTTAGACATCTAAAGAATGGATTGCATGGTTCATTTTTATTTATTTGTGAACATATGTTACAAAATTTTCACACTACTATATAAAGGACATTTAACCACAGTTGGGTGAAGGATATTACCACAGGTGGACGTCTGTGGTAAAGTAGAGTATGATTATAAGTACGCTTTTTACCACCACAGACTGGAACCTGTGGTAAAAACACAGTAACACTTTACTTATCATCGTGGTTTCTTATGTTAACCTTAGTAAAAGCTCGAGGAGGTTTGATTCCTCAGACAATATTTTGGCTGTTTTCTCAACTTTTCACCATGGTTTTCTTTCCAACCATAGTGAAAGACTGAGCGCACAACTTTTTACTATGCTTTTATCTTTAAACTGTGGTGATATGTTCATTTGGGTTTATTATAATATATGTGGAATGCTTATTTCACCAACTACTCACTATATATATCACCTTTCAATATGATATAGAAGTTAAAAATTTGACAAATTAAGTTATATTAGAATAATAAGTTACAATGATCAATGTTTTCCTATCTTTTTTCCTTTCATTCTAAGTATCTCATTTTTGGAGTGTTAGAATTAAGTTCAATGCTTATGACTCTTCAACTAATACTTTATTCTCTATTAGTTCATTGAACTAGTAAAGAAGGAAGTGTTGATTGAAGAACTACAAGAATTAAACTATATTCTAACTCTTAAAGAGGGACATACCTAGAATAGAAGGAAGAAAGCTCGAAAAACATTGATCAATGTAAGTTGTTTTCTAACATAATTTAATCTTTTATATTATAAATTTCAAATTCAATTAGAAAGGTTATTTAGTTAATGACAAGTTGGTAAAACACTCAAACAACATACGACATAATAAACTCATCTAATAGGACATGTTGGTTTAACGTAGTGAAAGTTGCAATGTACAAGGTATATCATTAAAAAATCCACAGCATACAACATATAAATCATCATTAACAAGATCAACATTTATCAATAACAACATACAAATATATCAACAACATAGTACCTTAAACAACATACAACATATATCAACAAAAACTAAATCATCAACAACAACATACAACTTATATGAACAAAAATTAAATCATCAACAACATACAACTTTTACCAACCACAACAGCATACCTTAAACAATATACAACATATATAAATAAAAACTAAATCATAAACAACAACGAACTTTTATCAACAACAACAAACCTTAAACAACATACAATATATAACAACAAAATCACAATAAAAAACAATATAAAATGTGGAAAAGTCTCACGTACCTGAAGTGTGGAGATGAAGGGAGAGATTTATAAGAGATGAAGAAGATATGTTGGAGTTTTGTGAAGAAGTGGTATAGACCGTTCATGGCGTAAGGAAAAGGCCTGAGAGAGTGTTAGGGTTTCATTTTGAGAGAGACAACTATTGGGTCCTGAAAGAGTGAACTTTCGCTTAAATATATGTTACACTTTTAAGCACAGTTACTTAAAGTGATCGTGATTGAATGTAGGTACTTTTCATAACGGTTTAGGGTTTAGGTGAATGAATATGGTGAAAGTATTTTATTTTAAATATAAATATTAAGATTATAAGTGACACACTCATATTGTAAACAAAAAAAGGAAAATTGTTGGTGCTAGGAATTGAAGCATGTAAACCTTAACACATCACTATGATTTTTAACATGGACCGTGGTGAATTTTTTTTAGTAAAAGAAATAAAAAAACCATGTGCCTAAATAAGAGCTATTACCTCGGTTGGTTTAATATCCAAAGTATTAGCATGTTACATTTGTGTATTTAGTAGTAGTGTATATAACAATTATAATAATAAATGTGTTATTTATCAAAAGCTTTATGAAAATTCAGAAAATGAGATCTTTGTCTAATTAGTTGGAAAAATAATTTAACAAACACTACAAGAAAATTGGCAAGTTGCGACGATTAATTTTGGGAGATTACGGCAGTTTGAACCGCCTCAATTTGCAAGTCACAACGGTTATACTTCTGTCGCAAATATTTGTGTCGCTAGGCTATATTGTGACAGTTGTTAAAACCGCCACTCCAACTGCTGTTCTATATTGCGACAGGTAGGAAACTAATGTAAATTACAAGTTGCGACGGTTATAAACCGTCGTTAATTTTAGCTTGAGTTCTGTTTTCAATGCTAGTTGTGACAGTTTAAAACTATTGTGAAATTTTTTTGGTGTTTCATTTTCAATATTGATTCTGATGGTTTTAAAAAAAACTTCAAAGGTTTAAAACCTCTGCTAAATTAATTAAATTTTAAAAAATTAAATATATTACACACAATAATGTTTAATTTAAAAGTAAAATATATTTCATAATTTCATCTATATCACTTTGTAATCTAAAATTTGACCTTAATCCAGGATCATTTCAATTTTTTTATGCTATAAAAATCATACGCAAATACAATAATTTAAACAAACATTAAAAAATTATAAGAAGACATTTTCTACAATTAATACAAATTTAATTTCAATAAACTAACAAAGAAATAGTATATGTCTACAATCTAATAAAGCATAATAAATTTATTAGATTAAAAAAATTGATATATTTTTTACCTCTTAGAAAATTAAAAAATGGAGATAGAAATGAAAAATGAAGGAGAAGACACCCAAAAAAAACAAACACCGATGAATGAATGATGTTGAATAGAAAAAATACAATTGTGTGAGTGAAAGAAGATGAAAAGAGTTAAAGTTAACGAATTAGAGTTGATATATATATATATATATATATATATATATATATATATATATATATATATATATATATATATATATATATATATATATATATATATATATATATATATATATATATATATATATATATATATATATATAAAATGAGGGTTATATTTACTCCAGGAGTAAGTTATTATAACTTACTCCAAATCTAGACCATTGATACTTTTCAATCTAGTGGTTAAAAATAATAAGTAATTAAATGTGGAGAGAGAAAACTATTACTTATTATTTTTAACCATTAGATTGAGAAGAATCAATAGTCTAGATTTGGAGTGAGTTATAATAACTTACTCCTGGAGTAAATATGACCCTTCTCTCTCTCTCTCTCTCTATATATATATATATATATATATATATATATATATATATATATATATATATATATATATATATATATATATATATGAGACGTATCAAATGAGAACTTTTAATAATTATATATATATATATATATATATATATATATATATATATATATATATATATATATATATATATATATATATATATATATATATATGAGACGTATCAAATGAGAACTTTTAATAATAACCATACGATTTAAAATCAATCTATTAATTATTGTCTCTTAAAATTTGAGTGAAATCTGAGACATTGATTTTAAATCGTATGATTATTATTAAAAGTTTTCAGTTCTCATTATAGCTAAAGTTCTCATTTGATACGTCCCCATAAATAAATATGTGAGACTCTCACTATTTTATTGTTTAAATTTATCTTTTTATTTATAATAAATTTTTTATCAAGAGATTTAATATTTAATTGATTTCAAAGAACTATGCGTCTAAAAGTGGAACCGTCAGTTTTAGAAATGTAGGAAATAGATATATTTAGCTTTTAATTTAGTGGGGTCTTCTATATTGTTTTGGTAACCATAAGAGATTTTATTAATAATAGTCATCTACTTATATATAATAAGTGGGGGTCAATGCCCACACAGTACCATATATACGTTCGTCCCTGCATATAGCATACTACTAGAGCTTAGAAAAAAGATCAATGGTCCAAAGACAAGTAAAATGTGTGTTCATTCTTTTATATTTAAGGAAGACACTTGCTATGTATGTTAAATTTATAGACTTTCAAGATGAAAATAAATATGAAACAAGTATGAAAACTACCAAATCACATTTCTAATCCAAACAACTATGAAATAATACAAATTTAAAGAATCAAAGTTCTCTTTCAAACCAAAAATGGTACATATATTTAGTACTAATATAGAACATTTAGTTTGAGTAATTGTCAAGATGCCTAGCTAGGTGAGGGAGTGGCGGCTCTTATTCAGAGTGGCAAAACAAAAAAATTGTTTGATAAATAATATAGTTTACATGTCAAAGTTGTGGTGTGATTTTCATGCGTTCTTGCTGCATGTTTACTCAAGTGGCTAATTGATGGTTTGTGACGTAATATTGTTGTTTGTGGCATAAAAATTACATGGGTAATAAGTGTTTTTTATAGTAAAGTTATAAAAAAAACACACTAGACAGAATTCGAGAAACGCTCACGTGCCCGAACCAAAAGATCCCACATCCCTCATTTCTCTCTCTTTTTTTTATTCAAAGACAATTCCATTACAAAGAAGAAGAGTCTACAACTGAGTACTCAGAAGAGGGTTGGCCTAACTAGGTCCTGGAACCCACTTTGTGCCCAATACCCACTAAATTATGAGCATCAGTGTTACGAGTTCTACTAACAAACAAGCAAGTAGTAACAGAAGAACTTCTAAGCAAAGATACAATCAACGATAATGGGCTCCAAGACATCACTATATGAAATGTGGTTGATATAGTCCACAACTGACAGTGCATCCGAATGAATAAGGACTCTAGTGATTTTGAGGTCCACTGCAGTTTTCAAAGCCCATTTCACAGCCAGAGCTTCCGCCATTGTAGGATCAACCTCCAAAACCTCCTTCCTAGTAGCCGAAAGGAAAACTCCTTCACTAGCCTACTTCATCACACACCTCATAACAATAGTACCATCATCGAAACAACCTGCGTCAACATGAATCAAAGTCATCTCATGCAGTCCCAATTTCCATACCTTCATATGTACCTGCCAAGCTCTGCACGCCTTTGGTTGGATTGGAGAAGTTGTAGTCATGTATCCAAGCAATGGCCTCAGTTACAATCTTTTGGAAATTGAAAACATCTTTGTTGAATACAACCTTGTTTCTAAAGTTCCAGATTTTCCATAGAACTTTACCAAAAAGTTGGGAACCAAAAGAATCCCCAAAGTTCAGCATTTTATCCAGCCAGAGATTCAAACCAGAAGAGGGAGGGATACGCAGGCCAAGGGGGAGAAAAACCAAACCTGCTTGTTGATATTACAGTGAAGGAAAAGTTGATCAGAGGTCTCCTGGTGGCAGTGGCACAAAGGACAATCTGGGAAAATGTTCACCCTCTTCTTTCTCAAGTTTGCTTTGGTGGGGAGGATATCCTTGGCAACAAGCCACCGAAAATTTCTGACCCTGTTATGAACAAGTACTTTTCAAATGCGCTTCCACAATTTTTCTTGAGAGTGACTAGAAGGACCAGAGGCCACAAAATCGCACTTAGACCGCAGAAGGTGATAGGTAGATTTAACCGAATATTCTTCATCCTTCTCAAGATGCCAAATCAATTTGTCCTCTAGAGACATCCCTCATTTCTCTGGCAAAGGGTACTTAATTAACATAAAATATGTTTCAAATGTTATTATTTAAAATACAATGAACAAATCTCCGCTATCTATCACTAATCATAACACATATCTCAATGTAAATGACCTCTAGAAGGAGCATTACTATAATATGCAAGATTAATGCTTTAAAACTCAATAGCCTAAAACTAAGGATGTCAACTTGCCTCCGTTAGCGGAGATCCCCATGGGCCCCAAAGACGGAGAAATTTCTCCTACGGAGACGGGGATGGAGAACAAAGTCTCCCGAAGGCACTTCGGAAACGGGGGTGGCGTAAATATCCCCCACCCCGTGGAGTCCCTGCCCCGCCTAAAATAGCATAATATCCTTTATTAATATATAATTTTAAATTATTATGTAAGTTTATTTGTAATTTCATATAATTAATCTTATACACAAATTTAATATATATATATATATATATATATATATATATTATTTATTTAAAATATATATATGTATTGTTAGTAAAAGAGTGAGATCTAAATGATTATTTCAATTTTTTGTTAGTTTAAAATTTTGGTGGTTATGACACTCAATATTATAGATTAAATATTGTTAAAACAATATATTTATCATAAAGGAATAATTTTTAAATTTTTTGTGGTTAGTTTTTGAAGCTTTTACTATTAATTTGGTTTAAAATAAAAAATAAAAAGTTGTGTTTATAAATTTTGGGGATCGGTGGGAACTCGCAGAACGGAAATGGGGGACAAAATCACCCCGTAGTGAAAATCCGAAACGGAAATGGTGAATAAATTTGAGAGCGGTAATTGTGATGAGAATGTATCCCGCCCCCGCCCTGCGGCACCCCATTGACATTCCTAACTAAAACCAATGCTTTCGCAAACGGAGATATCACATAACATTTAACACAACTAGGTTTTTTATTACATATATATTAATCCACAAGAGTATAATTAACACATCGCACATGTCATAATGAATTATATATCATTTCACGGCAATTGTTCAATAAATATTCATGTCCACCAACAAGATTCTCGTATGAACAGTGGGTTTAAAATCCAAATGCTTATGAGATTTGAGCTGAAATCTTATCAGCTTTACAAAGTGTAATGTGGCAATATGATTTTATATTTATAATATGATATTGTGATTTTATGATAAACCTCATTTTTTATCAATAACTAATTAAATATAATAAATTTTAAATATAAACAATTGTTGTGATAAATATTTGTTATGATACATTCCCAAATGTTGTTTGTACACATGTCATTATGGCTAAATATATATATACTTCTTAGACCCAACTTTGTTATGTCTTAAAAGTTACTTTAAAGTTAAAATTAAAAATAAGAGCTTTTAAAATAAGGTTAAAGTTGTTTGGTTATGATTTTTTTTAAGCTTTAAAATTATATATATATATATATATATATATATATATATATATATATATATATATATATATATATATATATATATATATATATATATATATATATATATATATATATATATATATATATATATATATATATATAATACGTATTGAATAATTGTTGTATTAACCTATATAATTTAGTGTATAGTATAAAAAATTAATAATATTATTATTGAAAATTATTATACAATAAAATAAGATATAATATACAAAACAAATAAAAGTTGGACAATACTAATATCTACAAAAATGATGTAAACAAAATAAAATAAATAAATAAAACATAACTCTAGATGTTATGAACCATAGAAAAAAAATTGAAAAACATATGTCTACTATATAAGTGCCATTTTTTTTTAAAAGAAAATGTTTTCATCGGGATTCGAACTGCGACCACATATTTTAAGCTCCAAAAAAGTTAGTTTCAACGACTTTTTTACAAGCTCATTTTATTCAATTTTTTGCCTTTAAAAAAAGCTATTTTTTTTCATAAGAGCTTTATAAAAAATGTGTTTGGCCCTCCATCTCCTTATAAGGAGAAAATAAGTAGATAAAAAGCTAGGCCAAACGAGCTCTTAATCTAATAGCTCTTACTACTTATATTTCCTAATTTAATATATAATTTGTACTAACTAATATACAACTCTCTGCTCAAGTTTAAATCCCTTAACTATCTTTACATTCTAAAATTAACTAAAATAAGAGTAAATGGTTTAGTTTTGTGTGAAGTATACTCATACAATTACACTCAATGGCTTATATTAACTTTTAAAAATAAACCATTGATTATATTTAGCCATAATGACATGTGTACAAACAACATTGAATGAAAGTAAAGTAGTGGTAGTATTATTTCCCTAAAAAGCATGGAGTGTTTAAAGCTTTAAACACTCTTACCTCCATTGATTGTTCCTAAAAACAGCTAAGCCACAAATATCTACTTTAACTATGAGCTTAAACTTCCAAACACATCAATGATCAAATTTAGATTACAAACATTAACTTTCTAAACCAAGGCAAAAGAAGTCTAAAAAAAAATAAAGAAAGAGTTGAATTTAGTTATTTAAGAAAAATGTCTGATCATGAGATCACAAAAATGGAAGAAGGTGACCTTAAGGCACCAAAATCACAAAAGGATTTAGGGTTTTTTAGTTCTCCTGAGGTAGTTCAAACCATACAAAAGGTATACATTTTTTAATATAATTGTACCATACCATAAACTTATTAAACTCTACATTAATAATATATAGTTTTTGTGAATATTATTTTGTGACTTCATTCATGTATGTTTCAGGTAATAGCTGAGGTGATAGGAACATACTTCTTAATATTTGCAGGGTGTTGTGCAGTGGTTCTGAATAAAGTGGGAGAGAGTAAAGGAACAATAACATTCCCCGGAATTGCTATTGTATGGGGTCTATCGGTTATGATCTTGGTTTATTCTCTCGGTCACATCTCGGGTGCTCATTTTAATCCGGCCGTCACCATTAGCTTCGCTGTCTATCGTCAGTTTCCACTCAAACAGGTATGCATACTAATCACCACTTCATTTACTTGCATCGCAAGAAAAGCGATTTACTTGCATTGCAAGAAAAGTGATTTACTTGCATTGCAAGAAAAGTGATTTACTTGCATCGCAAGAAAAGTTTGCAATAACGACGAATTCATGAATGTTTGATTTTTCCAGGTGCCGATGTATATGGTTGCACAATTGCTAGGATCTATCCTTGCTAGTGGAACATTGTGCCTTCTTTTTGACATAGATGAAAAGTCGTTTTTCGGAACAATACCAGCTGGATCTCATGGACAATCTCTTGCTTTCGAGATAATCGCATCATTTTTATTGATGTTTGTTATATCTGCGGTTTCCACAGACAATAGAGCAGTTAATATACTTTAATTTACTTACTGTTTTTATACCATTTATATATCAAAATGCACCTCATTATTTGTTATATAAAATAAATAAATATAATTCATTTTTTTTCTCAAATAGATCGGAGAATTAGCAGGGATCGCGGTTGGTATGACAATCATGGTGGACGTTTTCATGGCCGGGTAATTTAATTAATTACAAGTTCATATTACTAATTGTTCTGTTAAGACAACTCAGTTAATAGTTGTGCAGAAGCAGAAACATCAGACTAAGTTCATACTACTGATTAATTTGATAATTGCATGCATGCAGGCCTGTCTCGGGTGCATCCATGAACCCAGCAAGAAGCATTGGACCTGCATTGGTGATGCACAATTACCATGGAATATGGGTTTATATAATTGGACCCTTTGCTGGTACCTTTTTAGGTTCATCAGCCTACAACTTGATTAGATTCACTGATAAACCACTAAGTGAATTAAGTCGAAGCTCAAGCTTCCTCAAAAGTGTATCAAGATCAAGAG
Organism: Vicia villosa; assembly: GCF_029867415.1. NCBI lineage: Eukaryota > Viridiplantae > Streptophyta > Magnoliopsida > Fabales > Fabaceae > Vicia > Vicia villosa. The sequence goes on along the minus strand of NC_081184.1, from coordinate 132,439,199 downwards.
CAAGCTTTCAGTAGATAACATGTCATTGTTTTAAATCATCTTTGGATTCGACCTAAATAAGTGTGAAGATGGTGATTTATTGAGTATTTTCTCATGCATGTTAGGATATTAGTCCAGAAATTAGATTTTTTTTGTGTAATAATATGCTATGAAGGCATAGTTTTCTGGTCAATATCATTCTACACATTCTTCCTTTTGTTCATCATTCTTCTTCTATTTTTGGCTAAATTTTTTTACAAGAGAGAAAAAAAAATATGACAAACTTACCGGTGTTCACATTCAAGCGGATCCAAATAAAATAATCCAAATAAAATAAAAAATTAATCGAAAAAAATTATAATTTTGATTTAAGCATATACCAAACTTACCTTTTCTCATGGTTACCGGAGTAGTTCATATTATTTTTTTTATAAAATCAAGGTACCTCTCACGCAAAGGTAAAAATTATTAGAGTTATATAAGATTCGTTTAAAGAGTTGACATCTTTGAATGGTTAATTTTTCATATTTATAGAAGGGGATATGTTGGGATTCAACCATGAGTGGTTAAATTCCATATCAATTCGAAATGGAGGAAATATTTGGTATATAAGAAATGTGACTCATATCCCATATAATTTTAAGGTTTTGGATGATATGTGATGTCAAAATTTCTTGGATCCTGAACATTCAATCAATTGACATTTCTGACGCTCTCCTGACTCTCCAGCAAGTGGTATTAGAGTCTGATTCTTCCTGAAGATCCACCTGAATCACAATGTTGATACATCAGTTGTAACTGTCTACTTCAATATTAACTGCTTATCTAAAACAAAATTTATGTTGATTACCATTTTTCTTTTCATCGGATCCCATTACTTAGACCCCTTCACATGATTTATGTAAGCGACGAAGACACACTTATTCGACTTGGATCAAGTATGGATCAATCTTCATTGAATATATGCTCATAAACTGGATATCCAAAAATCTTTAAATTATCAAGATCAATAGAATTATCTTTCTATACCTCCTCTGCAACATTCTCCTCAAATGAAGCTCGAGGTGAGTTATTGATAAGATAGCACGCCATGGTAATTGTGTCTTTGCAAAAACCTTTTAATAGTCCAAAATTTAACAAGATACATCTTGCCCTTTCACTTAGAGGCCTGTGAATTATCTCTGGCATACCATTTTGTTATGGTGTCTTGTGAATTGAGATATTTCTTTAAATACTATGTTCTTCACTGAACCTCTTGAATTTCAATCAGTGTACTATGTCCCATTATCTAATCACAAATACTTAGATTTTTATGCCAACGTGATTCTCTACCCATGCTTTCCACAACTTGAATTTTGTAAAGACTTCAGATTTCTGCTTCAAGAAATACACTCAAACCTTACGAGAAAAATCATCTGTGAATGTCCCAAGTTACCTAAAACCACCCATGGAAATATGTTTGGTAATTCCTCACACGCCAGAGTGCACGTAGTTTAAAATTTCTTTGTTTTGTGCTTTCTGATCTTGAGCCGGACATGACACTGTTTTCCATGTATAAATAGTTGCACAGTTCCAACTTGCAACTACAAACACCTTTTAATAGATTTTTCCTATGAAATTCCATCATCCCACACTCACTGAGATGACTCATACGCATATGACAGAGTTTGGTTGTATCATTATAAGACTTAACTACTGCAACATCATCTATAATAGTGTTCCCCAACAATTCGTAGATGTTACCTATAGTTCTCCTTGCTCTGATCAAAATCCATATACCCTTGTTAACCTTCATATTGTCCATATCTTCATCAAACCTGTAAAGGGAACCTTTTGCTTATAGAGTACCTAGGGAAATAAATTTATCCTTAAATTCTGGAATATATCTAACTTCGTTCAATATTCACATGCCACCATTGTCCATGGAAATTTTAATTTGTCTCATCCACTTATTATAGTACATGCTTTATCATCACCTAAATAAACAAATTCAAAGTTACCTAACCTGAATATAGTGAACCATTCCCGATGCGGCGTCATGTAGAGTCAAGAATCCACACATTTGTGCACTTACTAGATGAAACACACATTATATCTGCTTCATTGCTAGAATCATCAATTTGAACCATAATTGCATAACTGGAAGAACCATGCTTTGTGTTTGAACCATAGTTGCCTAATTTTTTTGCAACTATAACACTTAACTATTTTACAATTACTAGATTTAGACCTCTTCTTTCAAGAACGTCAATTGGGAAGGAAGAAAAAGAGTACCAGTAATTACATCATGACTAGTAGTGTGTTTCCCGTAGGTAAGAGTAGTCACCAAGTGATCGTAAGAATCTGGTAACAATCACAGCAAGATAATTGCCTTATCTTCTTCATCAATCTTCACTCGAAGTTTCACCAAACCGGTGATTATGTTGCTGAAGAATTTGACATGTTTCAAAACAGATTCTTCCTATATCTTGAGACTGTATAGTCGCTACGTCACGAACAATTTTTTCATCAGCGTCTTTAACATATATTGACTCTCTAATTTGTCTTAAACCTTATTCGGAGACATCAGGTCCAAGATATAACACATCACCTTGTTTGAAACACATGGGTGAATCAATCATACGACTTCCTCCTTTATTCCTGCCCAATCGATATCCTCCATGTAGCATGGTTTTGTCTCATGTAGTGCCTTTTATAAACTTTGTTAGCCAATAATTCCTTAACCCTTCTATGTCATAATTCGAAATTACACGTCCCATCAAACCTCGTTACTTCGAATTTCACACCAGATTTAACTATCATCTGATACCAATTTTTAGAACAGCAATAAGCAAAGAACATTAAAGACAATGAACACGTTTGATCTTTATTAACGCATCTTAGACAATGATGTCTACCTCTACGACTATAGAGCATTTATATTTCTCTTTATTGTTATCTTATAAATTCGGATTACAGTATTACAAGTCATATATAATACTAGGGTTCAGTTTAACTAAATCCTAATCCCCACTTACCCACAACAAACAGTTATGTTTACCCATAATAATCTTCACAATATAAGCTACACTCAATAATACCCTTAATAATATCCATAATATGAGTCATACTCGACAATATCCATCTTGGCGGATATCAAACCCCTAGAAGACTTCCTACATGATGATTCATTGATAAGTGCAAAAATATTGTTATTTTGTGTATAAAGTTTGTTGCACTTATCGGTACTTTTTGTTAATACCGTTTGAATAATTCCCCGTTTTCTATGTAAATTCGTATACTTTGTGAATAGTTGTATTTTCATATATTTTATACCGTTTGATGTTTTTTGTGACTTTTTGTAGGTATTTTTGCGTATTTGGAGCTGTAGCAACCTGCCTAAAAATTTAACTTAGAGAGTCGCCACCTATTCTAAAGGGCGAATAGGAAACCCTGCGCAGATGTGAGATTCAGGGTAAGTTACTATATTCAGGTCGAGGGAAAGTGTTAGGCACCCTCAACCCTTTCCTATTGGCTTTGAATCTAAGGCAAAGGTTTGATGGCTAAGAGTATTAAGGTAAGGTTTATGCTAAAGAATTGAATAAGGGGAAAATTGAGATTTTAGGGTGGGGGACTCGCCTTGTTGCCAAGTGCCTACGTATCTCCTTATGGAGAATCAGAGTCAACGTAGTTCGGGGAAGGGTTGTACGCCTTTAGAATTAGAATTTGAATGGTTTGAAGTTGTTTAGAAATTGTCTTGAAATGCGAAGTTCGAAGGTATTTTGAATTACCTTATCGTAGTTTGAACATCGCAGAGTTGAAGAGATGAAATTTGATGTGTTTTAAGTGTTTTGGGCGTACAACCCTGATTTGATATGGCACTATTAACCGCAATGATCAATAGATTCGATCACCATAGTTAACAGATTAGTAAAGGATTGCTGGCAATTCTAATCGATTAATTCGATTATCACTTTTAGCAAATTGAAGTATTTTAATTGTTAATTTGTTAACTTATCGTTACCTCTCATAACCGATAGTTTCGATTACAAATAATAACGAATTGATAAGGGGAAGTATGCTAATCATCATAACCAATAAGATGGTTAAAACCATTTAGAAAAATAAATATTAGTATTTTAATTTATAGGATTTGATTAATTAAATTAATCGATTATTAACCATCGCGACCAATAGATTTGGTCGGAACGAATAATAAATTAAATCCTAATATTTCGGCCAAGTGGCCAATGGGATTGGACAAACCCTAATGGTTAATAAGGGTTTCTAGGGTTGTTGCCATTTCTATAATTAAAATTAATTAAAATATATTAAATCGATTTAATCGGGAAAATAATCGGGACAATCCTAATATTAATTATAGTCTTAATCCTAATTATATTATTAATCCTAATTAAATAAATAGATTGAATTAATCATTATCAATTAATTTCTAATCTAAATAATAAAAATAAAAAAATAATTATAGAAGAACCTGGCTGTGATCCCCTGTTGCTGGCCTTTGGAGATCCATGGTACACCAGCACATCCCTATGCGTTGGATAGGCTGGAGCGAGAATCTGATGGTGATGATTGAAGAGGCGCACCGTAGGCGTATTGGTGGGGACGCATGGGATCCATGTAATGTAAAGGGTAAAAATCAAATCACGTAGCCTGGGAATCGAACCCAGGCACTTCGTCTCGCAAAGGCGCCTCATGCCATCCAGGCTATGCTTGTTATCTGTCATAAACACGCCGCCAATACAATATAATAAAACACAAGTTAAGCAATTTGAATAAAACAACCTCGCGCCCAGCCTGTGCATCGTCTTCTTCATGTTGTTTTCTTTTTTGCTGGAATTTTGAGACCTTTGCCTACGGTTTTGGTATGTTGCTACAAGCCTGCAAATGTCAAATTCTACACACAATCCAAATAAATCCCAATTAAATACCCAGATTAATTAAAAGACACCCTCTGAATGCGATAGAACCATTAATTTTGGCCAATTTTGCTTCTGAATCAAAAGCCCCAATTTTAAGCTTTGTTAACCTAACAATGGTGTTTCTTATTCCTTGCAACGAACCTCAAATTAAAACACGTAGAAACGTTCTAAACAACTATCCTAATCACACCAAGTAACCGAGACATCTTAACAATGCATAAATATATGGAAACAAGAACGAATTCAATGGAGCCCGAACCGTGACCCTGCGATTACAGTTCGGCACCCGTTAAACTCAGGAAGTGACTCGAACAGCTCCAACACCACTCACAGCCTGCGATTTGATGACCAACAGTCCACGAATCCTTCTAATGTTGCAAAACGGTTTTTTTTTTTGGCCTTAAGTCCTCTTGCCGTCACCACCTCCTTCTCTTTGTGAATGAATTTTCTTTTATAATTATCAATTAGGTTTTTTTTCTTAATGGGCCTAGTGCCCAATTGACCAATGATCTAAGAACAAATTGAACCTACTAATAATATAAAAATCCTAATCCTAATAACAATACTCCTAATTAAGACTAATACTAATAATTAATAAAACCTAAAATAAAAAAATTAATTAGTCCTAATTCTACCTAAGAATAGTAATAATAATAAAAGCTAAATATAAAATCCTAATAGAAATTAATAATGTTAAATACAAATAGTTAGTCATAATAATCAAAATGTTAGTAAAACCCTGAAATACCCCCAAAAATGATAAAACCCTTGTGATAATTGGGCTCAAGCGCTTGAGTCCCAAAATACCTGTTATCCACACCTCTATTCTAATTTATAGGTGAATGCTGCTTTGAATAGTCCCTTGAACCTTGAGGATGAAATGCAGAGGGCAAATTTTGGGGTATGACAGCTGCCCCTATTTAATTACCTTGGATTGGGTGACAAGAGAGTGTGTAGACCTCGCGTCGTTCCGATCGAAGAGTTATTAAATACTGGAAGACCCCTAAATTTGCCTTGAGCTTGAGTATGGATGAAGAGAAACGTCCTGCTAAAGCCTGAGTCTTACATAGCGAGGACCTTTGTTGGTTGTGTAATTGGCTTGCTATGGTCAGCAAGCTTCCGCAGTTTGTGAACCCCCACTTACTATAGTTCTAGTAAGTTTCCGTAGTTTGTGGACCCCAATAGGATTGTTTGCTATAATTTTAACAATTTCACCTGCATTGACAGGGTTATCTGCGAATATCATCGCAGAATTTACCTGTACCACCAATAGGGTTATTCACGAGCGTCGTCGCGAAATTTACCTATATTATCAGGGTTATCTGCGAATGCTATCGCAGAATTTACCTATACCACCAATAGGGTTATTCACGAGTGTCGTCGCGAAATTTACCTATATTATCAGGGTTATCTACGAATGCTATCGCAGAATTTACCTGTACCACCAATAGGGTTATTCACGAGTGTCGTCGCGAAATTTACCTATATTATCAGGGTTATCTGCGAATGCTATCGCAGAATTTACCTGTACCACCAATAGGGTTATTCACGAGTGTCGTCGCGAAATTTACCTATATTATCAGGGTTATCTACGAATGCTATCGCAGAATTTACCTGTACCACCAATAGGGTTATTCACGAGCATCGTCGCGAAATTTACCTATATTATCAGGGTTATCTACGAATGCTATCGCAGAATTTACCTGTACCACCAATAGGGTTATTCACGAGTGTCGTCGCGAAATTTACCTATATTATCAGGGTTATCTGCGAATGCTATCGCAGAATTTACCTGTACCACCAATAGGGTTATTCACGAGTGTCGTCGCGAAATTTACCTATATTATCAGGGTTATCTACGAATGCTATCGCAGAATTTACCTGTACCACCAATAGGGTTATTCACGAGCGTCGTCGCGAAATTTACCTATATTATCAGGGTTATCTACGAATGCTATCGCAGAATTTACCTGTACCACCAATAGGGTTATTCACGAGCGTCGTCGCGAAATTTACCTATATTATCAGGGTTATCTACGAATGCTATCGCAGAATTTACCTGTACCACCAATAGGGTTATTCACGAGCGTCGTCGCGAAATTTACCTATGTAGAATTTGGATCATTTGCCCTGGTTTGGACAAATTTCACCTGCACCGAAGGAATTACATGCCATGGTTCTGACAAGCGTACCTGCATAAGAGTAATCATTTGCTATAGTTCTAGCAAACTTACCTGCATGAAAAAGATTCACCTGTTTGGAAACTCACGACTCGAGGGTCGGAGGAAATACACCTTTCACAACACGAGGGTTGGAGACTAGGCTTTTGTAGTGTGATCTGAATTTTGATGTAATAGTCAGACGGGGACTGACTACCACGCGAGAAATGGACTTTGCAAGGATTTGCCAGGACGAGGACTGAACTTTGAAATGGTTTGGATTGCCAATAAAAATTGGGTTTTTTATGTATATGCTAATGCTCATGCGTATGTATGCATGTTAATGATGATGCAATCCCGAGATTTTATCTCCTTAAACCCATTGAGCTTGTTTACTCCATGCTTGCACCTATACCCTGACTATGCTTATGCTGGCTTTGTAATGTTTATGTACGCTTATGCGTATGCGCATGTTTGGTTGACGTAATGAGTGGAACGAAGTAATGCCTTCTGTAAGACTACCTGAAAAGGTATGGTGTAAGGTATCAACCAGTTTATGTAATGCATGATTTATATGTATTTGCATGATGCTCCAATGATAGGTTGTTGATAACCAAAGCGTATATAGTTTGCTGGAGTTGCGGGTTTGTTTGATAAGATGGGGTGTGATGCTAGCGCGATTTCCCAATACCTGTTTTGTTTGAGCTTGGAAGATCGTAGTTAGAAGAAAGATTTGTTCGATGTTGTAAAGTGCGAGAACGCCTTTTTCCCTTTTGTTATGTGTCTTGCCCCAGTTTGAAAATTTTTTTTTTTAGAAATACTCCACGCCTTTAACCTTTGGAGGTTCTCCACACCTTTAACCTTTAGAGGTTCTCCACATCTTTAACCTTTGAATTGTTTGCCTTATGAATTTGATATCCAGTGCCCCAATGTTTAGTGGAAAAGATGCCTATGATCTCCAAGTTATGGGGGAAGTGCCCAAAGAAATAACCTTGTCATATGCTTCGATGTTTAGATTGAAGGGTGTTTCCCTGATCTCCAGGTCATGGAAGGTTATCCATAGTGTTCTATCCTTTGAATTTGAATTCTTCCCATGTCTGACATGCCCCTGTTTGAGATTGCTTTGAGATGTGCCCCAAGTCGATTGAAACTTAGGAAGACTGCCCCTAGTTAATAGGATGTTTGATTGTATGCCCCTGTGCTCCTTGAAATTTTTGCCCCTGTTTAGGAGAACCCCCTAGATATGGTTCCCCCGACTCCAAGGTCTTTATTAGAAATGATCACCTTTGATTAACCCATTTCGAGATTTCCTCGATGCTAAGTGTATACTCGTAGATGGTGTTGTACCCTTTAAGAAGTAGCTCCAATAGGATGTGTATGCGAGTTTTGAAATCGAAGTCCGTTATGAATTAGGACTGTATGGTTTTGAAAAGAATGCTTGAAGAAGCACAGTGGTTAGAGACAATTTTAACAAACATAGGAGTCAGTATAACAAGTCTTGCTTAATATGCTTTCACGGTTAACCTTGCCTCAATTAGGACTTTTAAATGTTGTAACTTGGCCTGGTTCATGTTTTAAGAAACAATGGATATAAGGCTCAAAATTTTATTTATCCCACCCCTTTCTCCTTGATGTTCTCCAGATCCTAAAAATTCTACTAATCCAATGGATGTGCTTTGTTTGTAAGAGAATCGTTTTAGTTTCGATGTTGAGCAGAAGCCTTAGTAGAGATCCAAGCATTGATGTGAAGCTTTGATGGTTTAGCAGTCACAAGATTATCCATTGTATTTAGCCTTTGTTTTTATCCCTTATTTTTGCATGAACCAATTCTTTTGAGTTTGGTCCATCGGGATGCCCCAATTTTGCCTAAGTCTTTTTGTTTCCTTTTATGGAATTTTCATTTTGACTTAGCGGGCGTTTTTAATTCTTGAAAGCTCCTTTTGAGATTGATTCTTGGATATTGCATGTTGTGACTGCTATGTTGATTTTGATTTGTAAGCCTCGCCTTTTGATACTTCCTCGATCTTGAATGATGTAATGAGGAAGAAGATTGTTGTGAATGTTATCTCCATTACTTCCTCAATCTTTGATGAATGCGAGGAAGAAAATATGCTTGAACCTTTGCTTTGCTTGATCCTTTGCTTGGATTGAGTGATTCTCTTGACAACCAAAATACACCATTGAATTAATTGAAATCTACCCTGCCCCTGGTTGAAATCAAGGTTTGATTGAAAAATTAGAAACAAACTCCAACTCCTGGCTCGAGGGGGTAACGAGGGATTAACATCCTTATATCTCCACTGTTTGGGAATGGAAACAATGCCTGTACATCCTCGGCTCGGTCTTACCTTGAAAGCGTATATTTAGCTGGACTTAGTTTTTGTATTCGTCATTCTCCCTCAAGTTTGTTAATAACCCTAAAAATAGAAGTGTGTAAAAATAGAAGTGTGTGACTGGAAAGTCATGGTAGTGAGTGAATGAATTGACTCCAAAACCTGCATGGTTGTCCCATTAGAATTACTAATCCGAAGGTACAACTTTTATCTTGAGTAACACTTAGCGGTCGTAAGGGTTGAAATTGTGAGCACGGTAAACACCTATTGATCCTAGGGATAATCTCCTTTGTAGATCCACTGACCTTGTTTCACTCCTTAGATTCTTAAACTTGTAGAAGTGAGGGCAACCTCGAATTTTCTTTGGACATGTCAAACCTGGCGGGAATAAATCGTTAGCGGTGGGTTTTCGTCGTATCGGAACTTCATGAGTTTCCTTTGACTGAACCTCTTTTGCTTTTCCTAAGGATAGTATCACCTATGACCCTTTTTTTTCTTGGTGTGGGGCTGACATATGTCGCATTCCCTCCATTGTAGTCATGCATCTTTGCTTAGGGTATTGCCCAAGTTGGACTGACCCTTGCCCCAGGTTATCGTAGAGCGTCCTTGAAAGTTTGATATGTTCTAAGGTGAACCCCTTTATGACTAGATACATCTTGAGTGTATCTATGAGGGAACTCTTTGTTGAACTGATCCTTGCTCGATGAAAACCTTTATTGTATTCATAATCCTGTTATGACAAGGCATGGACATGCGGTTGTCATGGTGACAGACATCCTCTTTTTTCTTAGTAAGACTAAGGTCATTCTCAATTTATCCTCCTTTCTCCATAGTCTACAATCCTTTGATTTTTTTTTGCGAGTCTCAGGAAATCGGCTAGCGCGGTAAGTGTGGATGCGGGTGAAGATGCAAATGTAAATGTAGATGCAAATGTATGTCAATGCAAATGCATGCGTATGCGAGAGACTCCTTGTATTATAACTCCATGTATGCAATCCAGACGTGTAACATATGATCCTAGGGATAGCTTTAGAGGCGACATTAGACCCTCTTGGAATCTTTGCAGGATAAATGTTATGACACGCTAAGGGAAATCCCTTGGATTCGAGAGTATGCAGAAGATAGCGGCTAGTGACCATTCAAGACAGACACTAAATCTCATGGCCATCGAGAGGCCAATCAACGTGTACCAAAGACTTTGTCCCTCGAGGGAAGGTTCTCTATGCGGAACACAACCTATCTGAGGACGATATGGACGAAGAGAAATCCCTACAGGCTAGGGATGTGATGTGTAAATGGAGATCCAAACCCTACAAGTTAGAGGGTGCGCGGGAATAAGCATGGAGTGACCGTTCAGGACAGTCACTAGATTTCATAGCCATCGAGAGGCCAATCGAACGCATGCTAGTGAAGTTGTCCTTCGGGGAAGGACGCGTCATTGTGAAAACACGTGGATGTAACAGAAAATCCCTATATGCTAGGGAGTACGTAGTAGCAAGCACGGGGTGACCGTTCACGACAACTACCGAATCGCATGGCCATCGAGAGGCCAATTGACGTGCGTTAATGGAAATGTCCTTCGTGGGAAGGACGCGTTGTTGTAAGAATACAAGGATATAAAAATAAAATCCCCACAGGCTAGGGGATGCATAGATGGTGATGTCCTTCGTGGGAAAGACATGGTCTTTAGAAATTAGAGTCCCTACAGGGTAGGGACCACGTAGGGATACCTGCAAAACGAAGCACATAGATATCCAAAGCAAATAAATTGCAAACATATAATAAGCACATGAGCACGAAAGTCCTAGGTTCATAGGTTCGACGTAGGGGGCTCTAGGGAGCCAACCTTTTTATGGGAGTTCTAGAAGGTCTCATGGGGTCGTTCGTAACCTCCGAGACTTCTTGTCTCTTCGGATTTTAGAACAACTCATTTTATCCATGAGGTTCGAATTTTTGGGGTAGGTTCTCGGAGAGATCAGCCAAGTATCCAGTCCTGCCCTCAACAAAGTCAAGCCTCGTTTTGGACATTTCCGAATACTCAACCCACTCCGAGTGGAGTTATCAATGAGATTCGTAGGAGATTCGTACTCCCCTATTGATCTCAAAGTTAACTCCCACACTTAGGATTTAACAACAATGTATAATAATCCAACAGATATAATAGAAAAATAGCAAAAAATATTCATTTAAATAAATATTTAATTAAACTGCAGTAATGAAATTGCAAAGGAAGATAAATAAATAAATAAAATTTAAATATTTAAAACTAACCTCGAACTCCAGCCGCTTGCAATTTAAAATGCGATACACAGCAAATATTTAAATAAACAGATATTATTTAAATAAACAGGTATTTATTGAATTGACGTAAAAGGATGAAATTATAAATAAATAAATAAAATAAAAATTTTAAATATTTATAATAAATAAATAAACCCTAAAATGGCAAATTAGCCAAACCCTAAAAAGTTTGCCACAAACCTAAATGTTTTGCCAAAAAAACCTAAACTCTGCCAAAACCTATAGGAGCATAATAATTCACCATTAAGTGATGTCCCCAGCAGAGTCGCCAGCTGTAGCAACCTGCCTAAAAATTTAACTTAGAGAGTCGCCACCTATTCTAAAGGGCGAATAGGAAACCCTACGCAGATGTGAGATTCAGGGTAAGTTACTATATTCAGGTCGAGGGAAGGTGTTAGGCACCCTCAACCCTTTCCTATTGGCTTTGAATCTAAGGCAAAGGTTTGATGGCTAAGAGTATTAAGGTAAGGTTTATGCTAAAGAATTGAATAAGGGGAAAATTGAGATTTTAGGGTGGGGGACTCGCCTTGTTGCCAAGTGCCTACGTATCTCCTTATGGAGAATCAGAGTCAACGTAGTTCGGGGAAGGGTTGTACGCCTTTAGAATTAGAATTTGAATGGTTTGAAGTTGTTTAGAAATTGTCTTGAAATGCGAAGTTCGAAGGTATTTTGAATTACCTTATCGTAGTTTGAACATCGCAGAGTTGAAGAGATGAAATTTGATGTGTTTTAAGTGTTTTGGGCGTACAACCCTGATTTGATATGGCACTATTAACCGCAATGATCAATAGATTCGATCACCATAGTTAACAGATTAGTAAAGGATTGCTGGCAATTCTAATCGATTAATTCGATTATCACTTTTAGCAAATTGAAGTATTTTAATTGTTAATTTGTTAACTTATCGTTACCTCTCATAACCGATAGTTTCGATTACAAATAATAACGAATTGATAAGGGGAAGTATGCTAATCATCATAACCAATAAGATGGTTAAAACCATTTAGCAAAATAAATATTAGTATTTTAATTTATAGGATTTGATTAATTAAATTAATCGATTATTAACCATCGCGACCAATAGATTTGGTCGGAACGAATAATAAATTAAATCCTAATATTTCGGCCAAGTGGCCAATGGGATTGGACAAACCCTAATGGTTAATAAGGGTTTCTAGGGTTGTTGCCATTTCTATAATTAAAATTAATTAAAATATATTAAATCGATTTAATCGGGAAAATAATCGGGACAATCCTAATATTAATTATAGTCTTAATCCTAATTATATTATTAATCCTAATTAAATAAATAGATTGAATTAATCATTATTAATTAATTTCTAATCTAAATAATAAAAATAAAAAAATAATTATAGAAGAACCTGGCTGTGATCCCCTGTTGCTGGCCTTTGGAGATCCATGGTACACCAGCACATCCCTATGCGTTGGATAGGCTGGAGCGAGAATCTGATGGTGATGATTGAAGAGGCGCACCGTAGGCGTATTGGTGGGGACGCATGGGATCCATGTAATGTAAAGGGTAAAAATCAAATCACGTAGCCTGGGAATCAAACCCAGGCACTTCGTCTCGCAAAGGCGCCTCATGCCATCCAGGCTATGCTTGTTATCTGTCATAAACACGCCGCCAATACAATATAATAAAACACAAGTTAAGCAATTTGAATAAAACAACCTCGCGCCCAGCCTGTGCATCGTCTTCTTCATGTTGTTTTCTTTTTTGCTGGAATTTTGAGACCTTTGCCTACGGTTTTGGTATGTTGCTACAAGCCTGCAAATGTCAAATTCTACACACAATCCAAATAAATCCCAATTAAATACCCAGATTAATTAAAAGACACCCTCTGAATGCGATAGAACCATTAATTTTGGCCAATTTTGCTTCTGAATCAAAAGCCCCAATTTTAAGCTTTGTTAACCTAACAATGGTGTTTCTTATTCCTTGCAACGAACCTCAAATTAAAACACGTAGAAACGTTCTAAACAACTATCCTAATCACACCAAGTAACACACATTATATCTGCTTCATTGCTAGAATCATCAATTTGAACCATAATTGCATAACTGGAAGAACCATGCTTTGTGTTTGAACCATAGTTGCCTAATTTTTTTGCAACTATAACACTTAACTATTTTACAATTACTAGATTTAGACCTCTTCTTTCAAGAACGTCAATTGGGAAGGAAGAAAAAGAGTACCAGTAATTACATCATGACTAGTAGTGTGTTTCCCGTAGGTAAGAGTAGTCACCAAGTGATCGTAAGAATCTGGTAACAATCACAGCAAGATAATTGCCTTATCTTCTTCATCAATCTTCACTCGAAGTTTCACCAAACCGGTGATTATGTTGCTGAAGAATTTGACATGTTTCAAAACAGATTCTTCCTATATCTTGAGACTGTATAGTCGCTACGTCACGAACAATTTTTTCATCAGCGTCTTTAACATATATTGACTCTCTAATTTGTCTTAAACCTTATTCGGAGACATCAGGTCCAAGATATAACACATCACCTTGTTTGAAACACATGGGTGAATCAATCATACGACTTCCTCCTTTATTCCTGCCCAATCGATATCCTCCATGTAGCATGGTTTTGTCTCATGTAGTGCCTTTTATAAACTTTGTTAGCCAATAATTCCTTAACCCTTCTATGTCATAATTCGAAATTACACGTCCCATCAAACCTCGTTACTTCGAATTTCACACCAGATTTAACTATCATCTGATACCAATTTTTAGAACAGCAATAAGCAAAGAACATTAAAGACAATGAACACGTTTGATCTTTATTAACGCATCTTAGACAATGATGTCTACCTCTACGACTATAGAGCATTTATATTTCTCTTTATTGTTATCTTATAAATTCGGATTACAGTATTACAAGTCATATATAATACTAGGGTTCAGTTTAACTAAATCCTAATCCCCACTTACCCACAACAAACAGTTATGTTTACCCATAATAATCTTCACAATATAAGCTACACTCAATAATACCCTTAATAATATCCATAATATGAGTCATACTCGACAATATCCATCTAGGCGGATATCAAACCCCTAGAAGACTTCCTACATGATGATTCATTGATAAGTGCAAAAATATTGTTATTTTGTGTATAAAGTTTGTTGCACTTATCGGTACTTTTTGTTAATACCGTTTGAATAATTCCCCGTTTTCTATGTAAATTCGTATACTTTGTGAATAGTTGTATTTTCATATATTTTATACCGTTTGATGTTTTTTGTGACTTTTTGTAGGTATTTTTGCGTATTTGGAGCTGTAGCAACCTGCCTAAAAATTTAACTTAGAGAGTCGCCACCTATTCTAAAGGGCGAATAGGAAACCCTGCGCAGATGTGAGATTCAGGGTAAGTTACTATATTCAGGTCGAGGGAAAGTGTTAGGCACCCTCAACCCTTTCCTATTGGCTTTGAATCTAAGGCAAAGGTTTGATGGCTAAGAGTATTAAGGTAAGGTTTATGCTAAAGAATTGAATAAGGGGGAAATTGAGATTTTAGGGTGGGGGACTCGCCTTGTTGCCAAGTGCCTACGTATCTCCTTATGGAGAATCAGAGTCAACGTAGTTCGGGGAAGGGTTGTACGCCTTTAGAATTAGAATTTGAATGGTTTGAAGTTGTTTAGAAATTGTCTTGAAATGCGAAGTTCGAAGGTATTTTGAATTACCTTATCGTAGTTTGAACATCGCAGAGTTGAAGAGATGAAATTTGATGTGTTTTAAGTGTTTTGGGCGTACAACCCTGATTTGATATGGCACTATTAACCGCAATGATCAATAGATTCGATCACCATAGTTAACAGATTAGTAAAGGATTGCTGGCAATTCTAATCGATTAATTCGATTATCACTTTTAGCAAATTGAAGTATTTTAATTGTTAATTTGTTAACTTATCGTTACCTCTCATAACCGATAGTTTCGATTACAAATAATAACGAATTGATAAGGGGAAGTATGCTAATCATCATAACCAATAAGATGGTTAAAACCATTTAGCAAAATAAATATTAGTATTTTAATTTATAGGATTTGATTAATTAAATTAATCGATTATTAACCATCGCGACCAATAGATTTGGTCGGAACGAATAATAAATTAAATCCTAATATTTCGGCCAAGTGGCCAATGGGATTGGACAAACCCTAATGGTTAATAAGGGTTTCTAGGGTTGTTGCCATTTCTATAATTAAAATTAATTAAAATATATTAAATCGATTTAATCGGGAAAATAATCGGGACAATCCTAATATTAATTATAGTCTTAATCCTAATTATATTATTAATCCTAATTAAATAAATAGATTGAATTAATCATTATCAATTAATTTCTAATCTAAATAATAAAAATAAAAAAATAATTATAGAAGAACCTGGCTGTGATCCCCTGTTGCTGGCCTTTGGAGATCCATGGTACACCAGCACATCCCTATGCGTTGGATAGGCTGGAGCGAGAATCTGATGGTGATGATTGAAGAGGCGCACCGTAGGCGTATTGGTGGGGACGCATGGGATCCATGTAATGTAAAGGGTAAAAATCAAATCACGTAGCCTGGGAATCGAACCCAGGCACTTCGTCTCGCAAAGGCGCCTCATGCCATCCAGGCTATGCTTGTTATCTGTCATAAACACGCCGCCAATACAATATAATAAAACACAAGTTAAGCAATTTGAATAAAACAACCTCGCGCCCAGCCTGTGCATCGTCTTCTTCATGTTGTTTTCTTTTTTGCTGGAATTTTGAGACCTTTGCCTACGGTTTTGGTATGTTGCTACAAGCCTGCAAATGTCAAATTCTACACACAATCCAAATAAATCCCAATTAAATACCCAGATTAATTAAAAGACACCCTCTGAATGCGATAGAACCATTAATTTTGGCCAATTTTGCTTCTGAATCAAAAGCCCCAATTTTAAGCTTTGTTAACCTAACAATGGTGTTTCTTATTCCTTGCAACGAACCTCAAATTAAAACACGTAGAAACGTTCTAAACAACTATCCTAATCACACCAAGTAACCGAGACATCTTAACAATGCATAAATATATGGAAACAAGAACGAATTCAATGGAGCCCGAACCGTGACCCTGCGATTACAGTTCGGCACCCGTTAAACTCAGGAAGTGACTCGAACAGCTCCAACACCACTCACAGCCTGCGATTTGATGACCAACAGTCCACGAATCCTTCTAATGTTGCAAAACGGTTTTTTTTTTTGGCCTTAAGTCCTCTTGCCGTCACCACCTCCTTCTCTTTGTGAATGAATTTTCTTTTATAATTATCAATTAGGTTTTTTTTCTTAATGGGCCTAGTGCCCAATTGACCAATGATCTAAGAACAAATTGAACCTACTAATAATATAAAAATCCTAATCCTAATAACAATACTCCTAATTAAGACTAATACTAATAATTAATAAAACCTAAAATAAAAAAATTAATTAGTCCTAATTCTACCTAAGAATAGTAATAATAATAAAAGCTAAATATAAAATCCTAATAGAAATTAATAATGTTAAATACAAATAGTTAGTCATAATAATCAAAATGTTAGTAAAACCCTGAAATACCCCCAAAAATGATAAAACCCTTGTGATAATTGGGCTCAAGCGCTTGAGTCCCAAAATACCTGTTATCCACACCTCTATTCTAATTTATAGGTGAATGCTGCTTTGAATAGTCCCTTGAACCTTGAGGATGAAATGCAGAGGGCAAATTTTGGGGTATGACAGGAGCATGAGCAATAAAGTGTCGTAGACACAGCTTCAAACACGCGATTTTGAGCAACTCATCAACAATTAAGGCTCAAAATTAAAGAAAAATAAATCATTAATTTGGTTGATATTTTGTCATTGTTAGTTAGGAAATTGAATAAGCTTTCCAACGCTTCGAATCATATGTAAATCGGAGTTACGCTTCTCAAGTTATGGCAATTTTACTAAAGCTGGTTTTTTTTACAACACAGACCGCGCGATGCGCCCTTCCAGCGCGCGACGCGCGCTCTGTGGGTTTCAAAGTGTATAAATAGGGGAAAACATTTTTTTTTTAGGTTATGTTTTGGGTATTTTTGGTCCCAATCCATCAAACCTCCATTTTTTGGTAGAGAGAGCTTGAAAACAACATGGGGTTGTGCATTTGGATGATCGAAGGTGATTGCTCATCAGTCGGGGCTGACAACCCGTGAGATGTTTGATTTATCTCTTCTCCTCTTTGTGTGTTTCCTTTGTGTTGGGTTTGTATGTATATTTACTCTGAACCTATGTATCTTTGTTACTTTATTGTTGTATAAAGTTTGCTTTACAAATCTTTGTCGGTGTTTCCTTGATCTTTTTGCTTAAATTCTTTGTATCTGTGTTATTGTAGAAATAGACATCACAAGTCTTGATTAGGGGGATATCTGTTAGCTTTAGATTCTAGAGATAGGATTGTAGTTAACATCCACATAATATCGAAGTTTAATGCCTCTATGTTGTTCGACCGGTTGAGACATCATCGAAAGAGTAATATGGTTGAACTCTCGTCGGTGTTGCAGAAATGGACATTGATGTGAGAGGTATGTGGTGATTCTGACGAGTATTGTAAGTCGAGTGCAACGGAGTGATACGTTTAATTTTTTGAGGAGTGAATGTATTTACATGCTTTATAAGTTATTTCTTTCCAAAGAATGTATTCTTTTTATGTTGATATTTACTTTTATGTTTTTATGTTTAACAAATTCAATCCAAACTCAATAACGCGAGAAATTGTCGAACGACAATTCAGTAGCACTAATCTCTGTGGACACGATAAATTCCCAGATAAATATTTCCAAAACTTTTGTTGCTTGCCGCTTTACCGCTTCAACATTCATCCTGACAACTATAGAGGTACATGATGAATAAAAATGTGTATGTTGGAGAGAATGGTTATTGGTTGGAAAGGGGTTAGAAGTGGAAAGTACATTACGACCTGATGCTAAATAAATTTGTGTCGTTGGCTGAGTTTGAAGTGTTGGAGGAGTGTTGGTTGGAATTAACCCAATGCTATATACTCTCGATCGTGCAATTTGGCCTTTTGATGCTGGGAATCATTTTCTGTTAAGTCTTGCTACGTAAAGTTTATGCAGGGGCAGGTTGTAACTGTTCTTTGTGAAGGGGTCAAGTTTGCGTTGCGTTGTAAGTGAGATTTGAAAGTTCCTAAAAAAAAATTAAAATACTTGGTTGGAGGTTGTTGCAGGCTAAGTTACCAACGCGAGATCATCTGAGTCATATGGGCATTATTATTGATCCGGATAATTACAAGTGTGTTTTTTGTAATGTTGTGGTTGAAAGTAGTGATCATATTTTTATTCATTGCATTATGGCTAGAGGTATTTAGGATTTGGTGTATAGATGGTTAAAATTGCAAGGTCAGGATATTGACATCAATATTTTAGACACTTGTTGCAGTCTCTTTTCAAAGTTCCAAGCTGCCCTCAAGGATGAGGCTTCGTGTTTTAGAGAAGATGATATTTGGATAACAACGGTGTGGTACATTGGGAATACTAGAAATGGGATTATTTTTAACAATGAAATTTGAGATATTGATAATGTGATCTTTAAAATTAAGATGCATTTCTGGTGGTGGCTCCAAATTGATCCTAAACGGTTAAATTGTAATTTCTACGAGTAATGTAAATATCCTTTGAAATATATTTGATACTTCTTTTAGTTGGATTATACGTGTTTTTCTTTTTTGTATTCGGGTTCAAATACCCTAATACTCGATATTTGAATATAAAGTTGCTTATAAAAAAAATAATGTTAACCAAACATATGCAGTTGTGAAAAAAATAAAAGAACAAACAACTTGTTGTTCTTGTATGGAAAATAACTAATAAAAACTTCCATGTTATTGGAAAAGCAACCAAAATTTCAGAAGAATTTTTTTCTACTAATGAAAAATCATGTAGAGAGCATGTGAATTTATTATTAATGAAAGACATGCAGCCTCAAGAGGTGGATTAAAGTGGTTTTAAGTCGTGTGCGTGTATGTTCCTCTCAACACCTGCTCGAATCTTATTAGACATAAATTACTAATCAAAAAATAAAGCGGCGATTTTAAATTAGAGAGGGTTAGATTCAGTGTTTTAAAAACTGGACCGGACATCAAACCGGTGAGGGTATTGGGTCATTCGTTTATTGGTCAAACCACTGGATCACTGGTCGAACCGCATGACTAAATCGGATAACTCGGTTGAATAGACCGGTCGTTATAATAAAACTATATAGGTATAAAATATGCCGAATAGGATGATTCAGTCTCTACAATATATAACTGACACTTAAATTTTTTAAATATATCATATCATAAATAAATTCACAAGTTCATAATTTAAATTCAAATTTTAAACATATGTATCGCACATAACAAAATAGGCTTAATTGCAACTTTGGTCCCCCTATTTAGTCATTTTCTTGATTTTGATCCCCCCCACTTTAAAAACCACTATTTTAGTCCTTTTTTTAAGTTGTCTGTTCAATTTTGGTCCCCCTTCAAATTTGGGGGTATTTTTTAATGAGGTGGCATTAGTTTTGCTTATGTGTCAATGCCATGTCATTTTAATAATTTTTTAATTCATTATTTTAATTTTTTAAAATTTTATTTTTAATAATTAAATATTTTTAGTTATAATATTTTATATTTATTTATTTATTTAGAAATTAAATATTACATATTCTAAAATATATGTTTGGACCTAAACTCCAACTTTTTTTTATGTGCAGCCCAATCTCTAATATTACAACAAATCAAGAAACACTAGTTTTTGGACTTAAAATTTCAATGTGGGACTTAAAGAAACAAGGAAAAGTTTAAAACTTGAATGCTATCCCGAATCATTCCAGAATCAAAGTTGAATCATATAATTCATATAAAAATAGCCAAATAAATAAGGAGCACTTCCATTTGAAAACAATTAAATGTACTAAATCTAATCTAGTCCAATATCCAATATAATAAAACTTACGCAATAGACAGCTCGTCACTGAATGTTCAAACAACACACCACCACAGAAGAGAGTTATCAAAACCATCAATTAACTCCAAAACGTTCAAGCATTATTATCCACATTCAATTCAACTTAAAGCAAAACCCATAAACCCATTTAATATACTAGTCGACTCAATTAACCAGTTCAAAATTCAACTAACATTCATGCTAATTAAAATTACAGCAAAAACAACAATTAAACACCATGAAACTATAGCAAAAACCAAACAACACCAACTGAAATTAAACAAACACAAAAACCCCAAAACCAACAAAAAACTACAAATAACATAAATCAAGAAGCATGCAAATCTTGGTGATGGATCAAACAACAATAACGAGATGAATTGTGTGAGATTGAAAAACGATGAGAAAGGGGCAAAGGAAGTGTTTAGGGCAAGGAGAAGATGGATACAACAGAGACAGAGAGAGAGAGAGAGAGAGAGAGAGAGAGAGAGAGAGAGAGAGAGAGAGAGAGAGAGAGAGAGAGAGATGAGAGAGGAGAGAGAGAGAGAGAGAGAGAGAGAGAGAGAGGAGAGAGAGAGAGAGAGAGAGAGAGAGAGAGAGAGAGAGAGAGAGAGAGAGAGATGGATACAACTTATTTGTTTGGCTATTTTGATATGAATTATCTGATCCAACTTTGATTCTGGAATGACTCTGGATAGCTTGCAAGTTTTAAACTTTTCCTTGTTTCTTTAAGTCCCATATTGAATTTTTAAGTCCAAAAACTAGTGTTTATAATATACTTTTAACCTTGATTTGTTATAATATTAGAGATTGAGCTGCACTTAAAAAGAAGTTGGAGTTTAGGCCCAAATATATATTTTAGAATATGTAATATTTAATTTCTAAATAAATAAATATGTATAAAATATTATAACTAAAAATATTTAATTATTAAAAAGAAAATTTTAAGAAATTAAAATAATGAATTAAAAAATTATATTAAAATGACATGACATTGACACATAAGCAAAAATAACGCCACCCTCATTAAAAAATACCTCCAAATTTGAAGGGGGACCAAAATTGAACAGAAAACTTAAAATAAGGACTAAAATAGTGGTTTTAAAGTGGGGGATCAAAATCAAGAAAATGACTAAATAGGGGGACCAAAGTTGCAATTAAGCCAACAAAATATTACAAAGTATATTTGCAAACAAAATTTAATTGCAACATAATCTAATTGAATAAATTATAATAAAATCTACTAAATTTAGTTTTAAGGAAGAAAATATTATTTCAATATTGGTATCTTCTTCAATATCAAAATCATCTGCAACAAAATCAACCGCATCCGAAACATCTTTATTTCTATTTTCTATTTTTATTTTTTTCTTTTATTTTTTACTTTAATTTTTTATTAAAATAATTAAAATGATGTTGTCTTAAGTTTTTAAAATAAAAAAAAATAAAAAATGTATTTAAACCACCGGTTCTGGAAAACCGCCGATTTTTTCAATTTTACTGGTTTACACCGATTTTGACCGGTTTACACCGGTTCATTGACATATCCGATCCAGCAATCGAACCAGACTGGTTACCTGGCCGGTTCCCGGTTCAACCGGTCCGACCGGCCGGTCCGGTCCGATTTTTTAGGTTTAGAATTAAAAAGGGAAGTTTAATTAGTAAATACTCCCTCCGTTATTTTTTTAAGTGTCATTTTAGTAAAAAGCTCTTCAACTAAGATAGTGAATTATTAGAGTTACTTTTCCTATCATACCCTTATTTATTTTTCTCTTTCCAAATAAATTCATTCATACACTCTCTTTTTCCAATAACTAATTGAAAAATGTGAGATAGAGTTATTGAGAAAATAAGAGTATAATTTACAAATTATAACATTAAATTATCAAACGACATTTAAATAGGAAAAAAATTATTCTAAAACGACACTTTAAAAGGAACGGAGGGAGTAATAAGTAATGGAAGGAAGTTGAGGGTGGCTTTTTTAATGAGAATTAGTTACTACCCACGTATTATGTATTTCATTTTTTTAATTAAATACTTTTTAATGGAAAATGGTTTTACATGAGAGAGAATTAGAATTATGAAAGAGAGTTTAATTAGTAAATTATAATTAATGGAAGTTGAGGTTTTTTAATAGGATTTATTTATTTTTTTGGAAAATAAGACTTTGATTAACCAAAAAATCAAGGGAGTACACGGCGATCGCTAGGATCCAGCCAACCAAAAACCAAGGATCCAAGAAAAAGAAAAGCCCAAGACTAAACTAACATAAGTCTAACAATATGGGCCTTGAGTACGGGACTAAACCATCCTCTAAAAACAATCTTAGAGAGGATTTCCTTGATAACAACTTCTCTATCCAATTTATTTCCAAAACAATTATTGTTCCTAAACATCCAAACACCATATATTGTATCCGTGGCGGTCAGCTTTAATAAGGCAGCTTTCCAACCTTTGCCAGTCCCATGTTTAACAATCCAAAAGAGCTCCTCATCCCACCCTTTAGGTAAGTGTGTCACTTGAATCCACTGGAGAACCATCAGCCATACTGCCCTTAGCTCGTCACATTCAAACAGAAGGTGCTTGGTGGTTTCTTCTTTACCACAAAAACTGCAATCAGTATTAAACAGCATACCAAACTTAGCTAATCTACTCTTAGTAGCCAATCTATTGTGGCAAGCTAGCCACAATATGACTTTTGCCCTGGGTCTTGCATAATTGTTGAGCAACAGTTTATGCCAAAACACAATAGGACCAATCTTCATGTTGGCATACACCATCTTCATATGGTATCTACCCTTCTCAAGCATGGAATTCCAGTCAGCAGTGTAATTAGTAACATAATCTCGTTGAGCAAGGATGCTTCTCATAATCCAAGTACTATTGGTCTTGATTTTAACCTCCATAATATCAACACCTTTGAGATAATAGGCATGAATCCACTTAACCCAAAGGTTGTCGCTTTTGTTACATATGTTCCATAACAGTCTCAGCATTGTGCATTGGTTCCATGTGGTGGGATCTGTCAGTCCCAAACCACCTTGCTTCACAGGCGTGCAAACATCCGACCAAGCAATCGGACTTTTTCTTTTAATCGTTTCAGACTCACTCCACAAGAACGACCGACATATTGAATCAATTTTCCTAATAACAGTTTTTGGAATCGGAAAACACATGAACCAATAGTTGGACATAGCAAAGATCACACTGCTAATAAGCTGAAGCCTACCCGCATAACTCAAAAATCGTGCTGTCCAGTGACGAATTCTGCTGACAATTTTCTCAATCAAGCCCATGTAATGAGAAATAGCAGGTTTTTTACAGGATAACGGAACCCCTAGATATTTAAAGGGAAGCCTACCTTCTTTAAATCCAGATAATAGAATGATATCATGCTTGGTTATTTGATCAACATTGCCAAAATATATGTTACTCTTATTAGCATTAACCTTCATACCTGTGGAATTGGCAAAGCCATGGAAAGCATTCAGCATCAGTTCAACAGAGTTGGTATCTCCATTAGCATAGAGGAGAATATCGTCGGCAAACATCAAGTTGGTCATCTTCAGCTTCTTGCAGTTCCAGTGATGCTTAAAATCAGTACTATTTTGCATTTTATGGAGACACCTTTGAAGGTACTCCATGATGAAGGTTAATAAGTATGGAGACATTGGGTCCCCTTGTCTTATACCTCGTCGAGCAAGCAATAGAGGTGATAAGGATCCATTAACTTGAAATCTGTAGGAGACAGTAGTTACTCCTATCATAATCCAATCAATGAATTGAGGAGGTATACCAAGTTCTTGCATAATACAATGTAAAGCTCTCCAACTTATCAT
This sequence comes from Vicia villosa, assembly GCF_029867415.1. Taxonomy (NCBI): domain Eukaryota; kingdom Viridiplantae; phylum Streptophyta; class Magnoliopsida; order Fabales; family Fabaceae; genus Vicia; species Vicia villosa. The sequence continues at coordinate 132,414,642 of NC_081184.1, read as the reverse complement.
ATCATAGGCTTTTTGCATATCTATTTGAACCATGCACCTGGGTGGCCCACTACTCCTACTATACCCCTTGATAAGCTCATAGGCAAGAAGGATGTGGTTTTGAATTTGCTGACCCGGTATGAAGGCCGCCTGGTTAGGACTAATAATGCTACCAATGACACATCCAAGCCTCTTGGTCATAATTCTAGCAATAATCTTGTAAAGGGTAGTGCAAACAGAAATAGGTCTATAGTCTTTTACACTTTTAGCTGCATTGGTCTTGGGAATGAGGGTCACAATAGTACAATTGAAAGCTTTCAAGAGTTTCCCTTTCTCAAAGAATTCCTGCACAGCTGCCACTAAATCATTTTTCACAAGATCCCAACTATGCTTGAAAAATTTGGAACTAAATCCATCTAAGCCAGGGGCAGAGTTGGTATCAATACCTTTGAGACTCTCATAGATTTCCTCTATGCTAATAGGCTTCACCAGGCTCTCTCTTTGATTGTTATTAAGCTGAGGACCATCTCTCATGGCTGGCAGATCAATACAAAAAAGCTCTTCATCTCTTTTCCCCTATTAATTGGCCATAGAAGTCCAAAACTTCCTTTTCAATCTCATCCTGAGCAGTTTTGACATGACCTTCATCTGTCTCTATCCTTGTCATAGCATTCTGGCTCTGCTTAGCCTTAACAGAAGCATGCAAGAATGCAGAATTCTCATCACCACTTTTAATCCAATTAATTTTTATCCTTTGCTTCAGAGTGTCCTGTTCAATATTGTTCCACTTGATCAGATCATCAGTGCACTGCCTCACTGCTTCAATCCTGAAACAATTCATTCTATCACTTGCCAAATCAGCTTGAGCTTGATATAAGAGTTTCCTAGCTTGAATGATGTTCTGCTTTGCATGAGTAAGAGGTCGATGCATCTCACAAATAATTGGTTGCAGTCTCTTTAATTTCATCCAAAGAGTATACATGGGCCTGCCACTGCATGGAGTGTTCCAGTTTAATAGGATTTATTAACCATGAATTATATATTCAATTTGTTAATCATTTTTAATTAATAAATGCTTTACGATTTTTAGTTTTTTTAACTAATTAATTATTAGTGAATAATTGAGAAAGTAATTATTGAAGTTATTGAAATTTATTATTAGTTAGTGGATTTATTTATTAATTATTATTATTATTATTATTATTATTATTATTATGTAAAAAATTATGCAAAAAAGTTTGTTGAAAGAAATTGTACCATCATAATTTAGTGTGATAATATAATTAAATTAAGAGAAAGAATTAAAAGAAAGTGGGGGAGAGAGTTTAGATAATTACATATTTAAATTAAATATGGGAGAGAGTTTAGATAGTTACATAATTAAATAGAAATAAAAAAAATGGAAAGTGGTGGGAAATTTGGAAGGAAAATTAATAGAAGAATTTCTAGGATTATAATTTATCTAAAGATAGATATATAAATGAGGGGGTAGTTACAGTTACGAGTGTAAAATATTAAGTTATGAGGTCAAATCAATAATCAAATTTAAATTGATTTTAAATATTTAGATATAATTAAATGATTATTAATCGGTTTGGCTATTAATAGTTGGTTTTTCATCCATATAATTTGGATATAATTAAATGTTTATTAACCAGTTAAATTATTTTAGATTTGGTTATAATCCGATTATTATTTAAAATTCAAAATTAATTCAAATATTTTAATTCAATTATAAATCTTTAAATTTTTAAAATTGATTATATAATCATAACCAAATTTATAATCAATTTTAATTGAAATATGGTAATAGTTATAAATCCAAACCATTTAAATAATTATGATTTCGGTTATAAAAATAACCATCCATCCACACCCCTAATACACCCTAATAAAATGAATTCAATGCCATAAGATGAGGATCTAGTAACAAACTCTAGCACAAATATGATACTGCAAAATGAAAATTCTGTTTAAAAAAAATACAAAGTAACTTTATATATACTATGTATTGTTACAATTTTTTTAATAATATTAATAACAAAATTTATGAACTCATGAGATAATATTTCTCAAAGTTTCATGTTCGAATTCCCGCTAATAATCAATAATTATTGTCTAAATTTTAAATTATATATATATATATATATATATATATATATATATATATATATATATATATATATATATATATATATATATATATATAGGGATAGGATCAAATGACGCCAAGGTGTCAAAGTTTAATTTGACATCAAATCTCAACCGTTAAAATAATTGATCTAACGGTGATACTAAATAGCCTATTTTTTAGGAGAAAAATATGCTAAATATTTTATTAATAATAATTTAGGCTATTTAGTATCACCGTTGGATCAATTATTTTAACGGTTGAGATTTGGTGTCAAATTAAACTTTGACACCTTGGTGTCATTTGATCCTATCCCATATATATATATATATATATATATATATATATATATATATATATATATATATGTATATATATATATATATGTGTATATATATATATATATATATATGTGTATATATATATATATATATATATGTGTATATATATATATATATGTATATATATATATATATATATATATATATATATATATATATATATATATATATATATATATATATATATATATATATATATATATATATATTCAAAATTTTATAAAATTTCAATTTTTTTTTGTTTCGATAAATTTAATTTATTTTCCCATTATTTTTCGATATCATTGGCTAACTTTAGGCTATAAAAATGCGGGGTAGTAAGAGTGAATCACCACTCAATGCCTTAAGATAAGGGTTCTAGTAACAAACTCTAGCACAAATTTGATACTGCAAAATGAAAATATATATATATATATATATATATATATATATATATATATATATATATATATATATATATATATATATATATATATATATATATATATATATATATATATATATATATATATATATATATATATATATATATATATATAGACACACACTAAAGTAATTGAAATAATAACTGATTCGATGAAGTAATATACAATGACTCTAGATAGTGAAAGGGGGTGGCGTCCATGCTAGACTTTCAACAAAACAGTGATTACACATAATTAACTTTCAACTAATTAATTACACAAATTAGGTTTAGTTAAAACTATAATAATTGAAAATTAAAGAAAACTGAAACTCTTAAACATGTATAATTTGACCTTTCTGCAGTTTTGGCTAAAGTGCACATTTGATTAGGGTAAGAAAATAGTAAAAACACAATAAATTAACTTAATTTCCATATCATTGATCCATCAATTCATACATTACTTAACAAATCTTGGCGACAAATTGGACAAGTTGTTTTCCCTCCATGTAACCAAGAATTGAGACATGATGAATGAAATTCATGAGCACACAAACCAAAAGGTTGAATCAACTCTCCTTTTTTAAATTCTTCCATGCAAATCGGACAGGTCGCAGTTCCATCATCTCCTTTAAAAGTTTTAAGGACTGGAAGCTCTTTTATCACACGTCTAGCATTCTCTGCTCTTCTATTAAATGAAACTTCAACTCCGGCTCCTCGTCTATCATGATTCATGCTAGCTCGAGCATTTTGATTTCTTATAATTTCATGTTGATTCCTTATGAGAATTCTGACTTCTTGTCTTTCATGATTCATGCTAGATCGAGTATTTTGATTTCTTAAAATTTCAGATTGATTTCGCCTGAATTCTTCCGTGAGTGTCCTGTTTAAATCTTTTTCTACGCATACATCACACATTAGACATAGAAATAATAGGATTAATGGCAAAAACATAAAAAATTCTAATACTAATTCCGAAGCCATATTCTATTAGTGAATAAAGAGATTTAAATCAATGAAATTTTTTTGGGTGAATGAATGGGGTTTTAGTAAAACAATGAACTTTCACTTTGTAATTTATAAGTGAGCTTTGAAGGAATTTTACTTGTTAAATTATATTTCCACCCGAAACATATTCCTTATTTTTCTTAACGGTTGTTTCCTAAATAGTATATATTCAAATTCAAAGAAAAAATATCAATTCTAAAATATACGGTTATTTTCAACTTTTTGTTACAGATTATTTTCAAATTTTTATATTATCTTTTGTCGATGAACTAAATAGTCGTTATTTTAGGCATAAATGAGAGTGATTTTCTACTTTCTGTTTTAAAAATTAATGATAGTTTCAATTTTAAAATTTTAAAAAATTATTGTTAATTTCAAATATAAAAAAATATTATAAAGTAATTAAATTTCTATTTTTGTTTACTTTGTCTAGTCATCATCTTCTAACCGTTCATCAAATTATAAAGTAATTAAATTCATATTTTAATTTTCTAAATTGAAAAAACATCTTAAAATGATTTCATTTTAATTTTATATTTTAAAAATTATTTTATAAGAAATTATTTTTAAAAATCCTTAGGCCAATCTCCTACCTTGCCAAAAGTGAAAGTCTTACAAAGGTACAAAGTTTAACAAAGTTTGAGAAAACAAAAAAAAAATGATAATATCTAAATAGCATATTATTAATATATTTAAATGAGTGATGTCTAGAGATGTCTAGAGAGTGATAATTCAACTAAAACTCTCTACGATAAAGTACACCAAATTCACCATTTGATATTTTTAACGGTCTAAATTTATCAAAAATGAAAATAAATATGTTCCATTATGGAATCAGAAATGGCGATAATTACGGAAACTATGATAGAGTCGAGCTTCCGTTACACTGCGTCGAAGCAACATTGTGGATCGAAGGTTGCGATCACGATGTACAAAAAGTGCATTTTGGTACTCACATGCTGGATAAGGAAGCTGAGGATGGGTGGAGTAATACTGTGCAAAGATTTGTTGACGAAGGTATGGAAGTTACTTGGACTATTTTCCGTGATGCATTTTTCGAAAACTATTTTCCAAAATATGTGTGTGGAAAGAAAGAAGTGGAATTTTCGGAGTTGAAGTGAGGAAATGGAACGGTATGGAATATGCTGCAAAATTTCAAGAGTTGATTAAGTATTATACTCACTACAATACTATGAATGCGGAGAGATCTAAGTGTTTGATGTTTGAGAATGATTTGAGACATGATATCAAGAAGGCTATTGGTTACCAACAGATTACTCGTTTTGCGGAGTTGGTTAACATGAGTCAAATTTATAATGCGGATAGTAGGGAGAGTGCTTCCTACTATAAGTCTTTGAATGATGGGAAAGGGAAAGGACAATTTCGTGGAAAACCATATGATGATAAGAGGAAGCAGAAAGCTGGTTATGGTGGGAAGCCAAGTGGGGGAGGGCTTAGTACTCCGATTAAGTGCTTTAAGTGTGGTGTTGAAGGGCATCGTGCTTCTGAGTGCACCAAGGATTTTGGAAAGTGTTTTAAGTGTGGCAAGCCAGGTCACAAAGTTGTTGATTGTAAGGTTGGTGCGCATGTGACTTATTACAACTGTGGTGAGCAAGGGCACATTAGTACCAAGTGTGAAAACCCAAAGAAGAAGCAAGCTAAAGGGAAAGTGTTTGCATTGTCTGGTTCTGAGACTACTGTTGAGGATAGACTAATTCGAGGTACGCGCTTTATTAATGGTACACCTTTGATTGCTATTATTGATACTGGTGCAACACATTCTTTCATTTCTTTGGATTGTTGTTAGAAAGTATAGGATAAGTATTTTTAGTATCGTCTCCTCAGGGATTGATGCGATATTATCGCCGTTCTACAGCTTAGTGTATTTTGAGTTAGGATTCGGTATGTTTTTAGTGTCATGAAAGATAAATAGCATGAAAAGAAATTAAAGACAATAACTAGGGTTTTAAAAACGGTTTAGTAAAACTGTGTCAAGATTAGTTTTCGTCAGCTTGCTTTTGTATATACTCTGATGATCATGTATATGAACATATCAATGATTAATACAATCACGTATCCTCTCGATACTGTTTATCTCTAAAGCAGTGTCGTGATTGTTATTATATTAACCGTCAGATGATCTCTCATGCCGACAATTGACATAATAACCTTTAAAGTTTGATACAAGTGATTATCAACTCACAAATCTATCTCTAGAGTTTGATTGTTGATAGATGAATACCCTTTTGGTCAAGATTTGAAACATATCTCTCAATAGTGTATCAAAACAACATATAAACATGAATACAAAGATATTCACCATATATTAATCACCAACAAGGTTCATATACAAAAGATCAAGCTAAATACATACTTTACAAGCTAACTACCTCTAATCTTGACACATGAGAAGTTTAGCTATCCATAGCTTCAACAACAAACATCAATACAAGACCTCCTAGCATAGAAATCCAAAGATGATGAAGAAATATGCTTGAGAAATCTTGAATATGGATGAGTTTTTTCTTCTTTCTTCTCTTGCCCTAGAGTGTGTGTTGTTGGAATGAAAAAGTGACAAGATAAGATCACAAAAATATCTCCAAGTGCCTAAAAGTAGCCACTTGAAAAAGTACCGCCGCTTAGCGCCATGACGGCCGCTAAGCGGTCCTCAAAAAATATCTGGTTTCACGCTGGAGGCCGCTAAGCGGGATTAGGCCGCTTAGCGGAACTTGCTGAGCACAAAATCTTCCCTCGCCACTGGAAAGCGCGCTTAGTGGCCGCTAAGCGGCCCTTGCTGAACCAAAATTCTTCCTTTGGTCTCCAAACTTGCTCCAACATGTCTCAATACCTCCATATACTTCCCAAAGTGCATAAAACCTACAAAAAGCAAAAGAAAAGCTTATAATTAAGAGATTTACTACCAAACTAAATGTTATTTATTTACACTATATCATACCAAAATTAAATGGAAAGAGTGTGAGAAAAGTTATCAAAATACCACAAAAGTTATCAACAAATATTCACATTTTGGATTCTAACAACTCTCCCCAACTTTGACCTTTGTTTGTCCTCAAACAAGAACAACTCAACAAGCACAAAAATAATATTTACAAAGTTAGCAACATAAAGAGAATGGTTCAAACTTGACTTACTTGCATGCTCCATAACCATCCCTTGCTTGTACAAGATCAAAACATGAATATGAGCTAGGTTCTAAATACAAACACTTCATCACACTTGCATTATTCAAAATAATGTTCAAACTTGAATCACCTACAATCAACTTCAAAAATGAAGGACAAAGTGCTATAATCATGCTAGCACAAAGGACTTATCACTCTCCCTAACAATTGTGCACATTCAAGACAATTCATACATTCATCTAACTAAGTACCCAAAATGATAGAAGCAAAGATCACGAGGGCTTTTTCGGTTGTAACTTGGCTTGGTTCCAAACAAGTGACATTTCTACAAGGCCAATGAATCAAAAAGGGACAATTGCATGAAGAGCATTTATTCAATCACACTATTTACACAAACTTTCTTATTTCTCCCTTTTGACTTAACAACACTACAATGCATTCTTTCTTTTGTCTTTTGATTTTTCATCTCATTGAACTTTTTCTTTTCTTTTTCATATTATTCTTTTTCTTCTTGAATGCATTGTTCTATTATACCACCATTTCCTTTCTTTCTTTTCTCAAGTAAACTCCTCTCTCCCCAACTTTGAACAATTCAACAATTCCACATAATCATGCTCTTCATTTAAGGTTTAAATGTAATTGGGTTAAGTGTCTACCAAAGAAAATATTTTCCAAGTGAGTCAAAAGTTTTCTCTATTTGCTTTTCTTCAACAAACTCAATAAGGAAGTACTTACTAGCTTGTCGGTTCTCATTCAACTCACTTGGCAAAATCAAAATTTACGGCTCAAAATTGGTTTCAATTGATCACACTCTCACATGTGGCCTTTTGGAAGGTGGTTTTTCTCGTATTACACAAAAAAATTGCCTCGATCACTTCTAAGTTCTAACACTTTAAACAAAGCAGATTAAGCATGAATCGTCCCAGTTAACATCAATTGCTAGCACACACAAAAGTCTATAGTACACAATGGAAAGTCCTCTCACTTATGTAGTTATGTCCTAACTAGATTCAAATATGAACAAAATCTTTCACATGCAAAGTGATGACAAGTTTTTGTATAAAGCACCTAAATCATATTCACACTAATATCTACAAAGCAAGAAAATCGTTACCTTAGCATGCACCGCATCAAGAGCATTATCATCACCATCAAACTTTGATGTTACCACTCTTTGATAAGACTTTGCTTGCTTGAGTTTTTTTCTATTCATCACAAGGACAAACAACAAAAATTTTCTTATAATTACTAATATTATGTTCAAACACAATTACTACTATTATATTATTAGTACTATTATTATATTTACTATAACTATATTATATAACTACACAAACTTAACACTATAGTAAAAACACAAAATATAACACACACCTAATATAATATAATATATTAGAGACAAATTGCCAATGGCAAATGCCTCAAAGATGTCTTAGTAGCATCATTTGCTACTTCATTACAACAAAACAAAACACATCCCTAAGGATGGTAACAAAATAATCCATCAACTAACTATTCAACAGAAAATTAAAGTACTAGTAAACAAACACAATAAACATAACAACATCACCAAATGATATGCATCATCACTCATCACCATTGTCCTCTTCTTCATGATTTCCTTCTTCACCCTCTTCTTCATTTTCTCCTCCCCCATTCCTAAAAAATGGCCTATCCTCCGGATAGTTACAAATGGCCTCATACTGCTCATTTGTAGTAAAAGATGTTACACTGGAAGGATCGCTCATCTTCAAGTACAAGCGGTGCAAGGAGTCGTGAATGGTAGCCTCCGACCTGCGCAAAGCATCCATATAATCCCAACTATACCTGCAAGCCATTTGCTGATTATACCTTGCTTGGCCGGCAGGAGGAGCTACAGCCTCAGGTTGTGGTTGACGACCCCTTGCCCGTGGAGAACAAAACCGAGCAACATAACTGTCATCCACCTTGCTAGTGATAGTCATGTGAACCTCATCTGGGATCTCCACTCTAGCTCTCCTGCACAATCCCATAATCAAAGCAGGATAAGGAAGTTGACCCGCAAGTCGACTCCCTAAAGAGTGCCCACTAGAAGCCACCTCTCGCATCTCATCAGAAATGAGCTGAGCAATGTCAATCTCTACACCTGTCATCATAGCAAATAATAAACAGGAGTTAGCTAAAGTAAGATCACTGTTGTGGCTCTTCGGCTTCAAGTTGTTCAGAAGCAGGGTGAGGTAGAGCTGAGCCATCTGATTCATATTCCCTCGATCCATCTTCACTGGTATGCCAGATGGGTTAAGAGAAAAACCACGACTCTCAAAAGAAAGAGTCTCTGCTACTTCATCCATGTTCCACTGCCTTGCTCTATGTATCCTTGCATACTCACACCCATTTTCAGGAAGGTCTAAAGGATCACCAAGATAAGAGCTAATGGCAGCCCGGTTGAATGAAATCACTCTCCCCCTAACAACGGTTTTTCTCACATACTTCGTATCTTCTGTTGGCATCGCATTAGCATAAAATTCCCTTACAATATCCACATTGATACGAGTACTTGGCTGCAAAAGAACATCCCACCTACGATGGTGCATGTTTTCCATAAATTGCCTGTACTCCCCATTGGGCTTAAGGTCAAATATTTTCTCAGTTAAAATTTTTCTGCCACACAGCCGTCCAAACCACTCTTGGTGTTCAGCACTCAAAAATCTTGCACTGTCGAATTGAGGTGCTTCAGGAACGGGAGCTTGTCCAGAACTAGAGCCTGGAAACCGTCCTCTTTTGCTTCGGTTTTGTCGAGAAGCCATCTGCAAATTACAACAAAAAGCACACCACACTGTTAAACACATAATATTGCAGTTAAACAAAGCTAACTAGTGGTCCTGGACCCGACTTTGAATGCTTGAACAAGACTGAACCAGAAACAGAATTATTTTTCTGTCATCAGCATCCGCCGCTTAGCGGGGTCACGGCCGCTTAGCGGCCCTGCGATTTCTCAGAAAAATTCTGCAGAAATGCAGTCTGCTAAAGCATGCTTCTCCTACAATTTCTTCACTTCTTCTACATCAACAATGGCAACCAGTGATGAATGCACTATTACCTCTACTCCTAATCACAAAACTAACCTAATTTACACAAACTAGGGTGTTTAACACACATTTTTCAGAAATTCATTCACAAGAACAACAATCTAATTACAATCTAAACCTAAAATCTACAAATATAAACAATTCTAAACATCACCTACTACTACTATCAATTTACACAAACTATTTCAAAGAAAAGAACAACATTTACCTTGCACAACCAAATGAACAAAGAGAATTGAGGGAGATGAGATGAACACAAGAATGCAAACAATGAATGCAAAGGTTGAAAGGGGAAAGGAGGGAACTTGGAGACTTGAAAGTTTTGGAAGAAATGAGGTGGCTAGGGTTTCTGGCCGCTCAGCCCCTCATAACTTGCTTCCCCATTGAACTGGGCCGGGTCAGACCCTTTGGCCCACATTTTTTTTTCTGCATTTTTGTGTGGCCGCTTAGCGGCGTGATGGCCGCTTAGCGGTATCAGTAAAATGCTGTTTTTCAGCAGCAAACACAGCAGTCCCCCAAGCCCCGATTTTTCCCGACTTTCCTAACAGTCATAACACACACAAAACAAGAAATACTTACAATGTTGGGGTGCCTCCCAACTAGCGCTTTGTTTAACGTCGGTTAGCTCGACGGTCCGAGGCGGCTTTACGGATCAAAAATCGGAACGGCTTCCGAACTTCGATCGACTTCACCACCAAGATACGGCTTGAGTCTTTGACCATTCACAGTCCAACTTTCATTTGTCGTCGGATTTTCAAGCACAACCGCTCCATAGTCTTTTACTTCTTTGATTCGGAACGGACCCGACCACTTCGACTTTAATTTACCCGGAAACAACTTCAATCTTGAATTAAACAGTAGAACCATTTGACCTTCTTTGAAATCCTTCTCCACAATCTTTTTATCATGATATCCTTTCACTTTCTCCTTGTAAATTTTGTTGGATTCATAGGCTTGTAATCGCAATTCTTCCATCTCAAGCAATTGCAATTTTCTCATTTCACCACTTGCCTTAGAATCAAAGTTAAGCAACTTCAAGGCCCAAAATGCCTTATGCTCAAATTCTACGGGTAGATGACAACTTTTCCCGTAAACCATTTGAAACGGAGTAAAACCAATCGGTGCCTTGTATGCCGTACGGTAAGCCCATAAAGCATCATCCAACTTCTGTGACCAATCCTTTCTTGACGACGAAACTGTTTTTTCCAAGATTCTTTTGATTTCTCGGTTGGAAACTTCGGCTTGACCATTAGCTTGTGGATGATAGGCCGTGGTTACTTTGTTCTTCACACCATATTGTTGTAAGACTTTTTCTAGTTGTGTGTTGCAAAAATGTGAGCCACCATCACTAATGAAAATCCTTGGTGTTCCAAACCTTGTGAAAATGTTTTTCTTCAAGAACTTGATTACGGTCTTTCCATCCGCCTTCGGACATGCTATTGCTTCCACCCATTTTGAGACATAATCAACCGCAACCAAAATATACTCACAACCAAAAGATGAAGGAAATGGTCCTACAAAGTCTATTCCCCAACAATCAAACACTTCCACTTCTAACATATTTGTCAATGGCATTTCATTCCTTTTACTCACTCCACCACTTCTTTGACAATTGTCACAACTTTGTGCATGCAAGTAAGCGTCTTTGAATAACGTCGGCCAATAGAACCCGGATTGAAGAACTTTTGCCGCCGTTCTTTGCCCACCATAATGCCCACCATAAGGTGAATTATGACAATGCCACAAGATTCTCATTGCTTCCTCTCTCGTCACACATCTTCTTAGCACACCATCCACACCAATTTTGAACAAGTATGGATCATCCCACACATAGAATTTGGCATCATGGAGAAACTTCTTTGTTGCACTTTTACTCCAATCTTCCGGCATCCAACCCGATGCCTTATGATTAGCCATGTCAGCAAACCACGGCCTTTCTTCCACCATGAACAACTTTTCATCCGGGAATGATTCCAAAACCTCTTCTTCTTTGTTTGTTACCTCTTCATTCACCAACCTTGATAAATGATCCGCCACCAAGTTTTCTGCTCCTTTCTTGTCTCTAATCTCTAAGTGGAATTCTTGTAGCAACAATATCCACCTAATGAGCCTTTGCTTTGAATCCGGCTTGGTAAGCAAATACTTTATCGCTGCATGGTCAGTGTAAACAACAACTTTCGAACCAATTAGATAAGACCTAAATTTTTCTAATGCATATACAATAGCTAGTAGTTCTTTTTCCGTTGTTGCATAATTAATTTGTGCTTCATTAAGAACCTTACTAGCATAATGTATAGCATGAAAAATTTTTCCTTTTCTTTGACCCAACACCGCTCCTACCGCATAATCACTAGCATCACACATTAGTTCAAAATCAAGTTTCCAATCGGGTGCTATGATTATGGGAGCGGTGGTCAATCTTTGTTTCAATTCATTAAAAGCTAAAAGGCATGCATTATCAAAAACAAAAGACTTATCTTTGTTGAGCAAGTTGCTCAAAGGCTTTGCAATCTTTGAGAAGTCTTTGATGAATCTCCTATAGAATCCCGCATGGCCTAAGAAGCTTCGAATTCCTTTGACATTCGTTGGCGGTGGTAACTTCTCAATAACCTCCACTTTTGCTCGATCGACTTCAATTCCTTTGGAAGAAACTTTGTGACCAAGAACTATACCTTCGGTAACCATGAAATTGCATTTTTCCCAATTGAGGACCAAGTTGGTTTCAACACATCTTTTCAACACGGCATCCAAATTCTTCAAGCAAAGATCAAATGAGGCTCCAAAAACGGAGAAGTCATCCATGAAAACTTCCATTGTCTTTTCTATGAAGTCCGAGAAGATAGCTTGCATACATCTTTGGAAAGTGGCCGGTGCATTACACAATCCAAACGGCATTCGTCTATAAGCAAAAATTCCAAAGGGACAAGTGAACGCCGTTTTCTCTTGATCTTCCGGATTGACCGAAATTTGGTTGTACCCGGAGTAGCCATCCAAAAAACAATAGAACTCTTGACCCGATAACCTTTCCAACATTTGGTCCATAAAAGGTAAAGGGAAGTGATCTTTCCTAGTAGCTTGGTTAAGCTTTCGGTAATCAATACACATCCTCCAACCCGTCACGGTCCTTGTCGGAATCAACTCATTCTTTTCATTTGTGATCACGGTCATTCCTCCTTTCTTTGGTACCACTTGGACTGGACTCACCCATGCACTATCGGAAATAGGATAAATCATTCCGGCTTCCAATAGTTTCACCACTTCCTTTCTTACAACTTCTTTCATTGTAGGATTCAACCGGCGTTGAGGTTGAGCTACCGGTTTAAAATCCTCCTCCATCATAATTTTATGCATACAATAGGTCGGACTAATTCCTTTTAGATCGGAAAGAACCCATCCTATCGCCTCCTTGTTAGCTTTCAAAACATGAATTAATTTCTCTTCCTCCTTTTTAGACAATGAACCACTAATTATCACCGGCTTCTTACCACCTTCTTCAAGAAAAACATATTTCAAATGGGGCGGTAACATCTTCAATTCTAATTTGGTTTCTTCCACCTTTGGCTCATCTTTCAACTCCTCCATCTTTGCTTCAAAAGGACTTATCTCTTCAAAAACATCAAGATCTCGCAAACACTCTTCAATCTCTTTTTCTTCTTCTTCATTGAGAACATCAAGAGCTTTGGTTAATGTTTTCTCAAGAGGATTGAACACATGAGCTCTACTTTCAACTTGCATGATAACTTCCTCCATAGCATCAATTCTAAAACAATCACTTGTATCATTTGGATGTTTCATTGCTTCCGAGAGATCAAAACACACTTCCTCATCTTGGAACCTCAATTTCATCAAACCATCATCAATGTCTATCATCATCCTTGCCGTCTTCATAAAAGGTCTTCCTAGAATCAACGGGGTATCAACATCTTCCTCCATATCAATGACAACAAAATCAACCGGAAAGAAGAACTTGTCAACTTTCACAAGTAAATCTTCCGCTATCCCAAAAGGCATAGTTGTAGACTTGTCGGCTAATTGAAGTGTCATTCTTGTATTTTTCATATCCACAATGCCTAACCTCTTGACCATGGATAAAGGAATCAAATTGATACTTGAACCCGTGTCAACCAAACCTCTTCCAATATGAATGTCACCAATAGTAACCGGCAAAGTAACTCTTCCTGGATCTCTTTCCTTCCTTGGTAAAGTACTTTGAATGATGGCACTACATTTAGCATCTAGGACAACCGTTTCGGGCTCAGTGTAACTTCTTTTCTTTGTGAGAATGTCCTTCATAAACTTTGCATATTTTGGCATTTTCTCTAAAGCTTCACCAAAAGGAATATTAATTTGCAATTGCCTAAATATGTCAAGAAAACGAGCATATTGCCTCTCATTATCTTTCTTCGAAGGCGCACGAGGGTAAGGTAAATTACGAACGGGAGGACTCATAACTTTCTTCTTTCCTTCTTTAATCTTTCTCTTTTTCTCTCTATTTTTTTCTTCTTCTTCCTCACTTTTTTCTTCACTCTCATTTTCAACTAAGACTCCCTCATTTTTCTTTGGTTCTACTTCACCTTCCACCTCTTTCTCTTTTTCTATCCTAACTTCCTCCTCCTCGACCTCCTTCTCCACTTCATTTTCAAGCACCCTCCCACTCCTAGTTACAACCGCTTTGCAATGCTCCTTAGGATTGGTTTGAGTGTTTGCCGTGAATGATGGTCCGGGTTGCTTCTCAGCTAATTGTTTTGCAAGTTGGCCGACTTGAGTCTCTAAATTCTTTATTGCCGCTTCATTACTCTTTTGATTCGCCATTGATGCTTGCATGAATTGATTTAGAGTCTCCTCCAACTTTGAAGGCTTGTCTTGAGAAGGTGGTTGTTGTTGATAAGGACTTTGTCTTTGTTGATAATTATCTTGTCTCCACCCTTGGCCATATTGTGGTGCATTAGGTCTTTGTTGGTATCCACCTTGGTTTTGGTAAGGAGCTTGTCTTTGTTGATAGCCTCCTTGATTTTGATTCGCCATGTAATTCACTTCATTCACCGGTGGACAATATCCGGTAGGGTGGTCTCCACTACAAAGCTCACACGAAGCAACTTGTTTGTTCTTGTTAGGATCATGTAATTCCTTGAGTTGTTGAGGTAACCTTGCCATTTGTTTTGTAAGCTCCTCCACTTGTTGAGAAAGAAACTTGTTCTGAGCAAGAATAGCATCATTGGTTCCTAATTCAATAAGTCCCGGTTTCTTTGGAACAACTCCTCGGTTATGTTGCACCTGATGATCATTTCTGGCCATTTTCTCAATTATCTCTATTGCCTCCTCCGCGGTCTTAGCCATTAAGGAACCTCCAGCTGTAGCATCTAAAAGAAGCTTCGGTTAAGGTTGTAAGCCATTACGAAAAATGTGAATCTGGGTGAGTTCATCAAAGCCATGACTCAGACATTTTCTCAACATTGACTTATACCTTTCCCATGCTTCATTAAGAGTTTCATTCACACCTTGAGAGAACACTGAAATTGCTGTTTTTGCTTCAAGCAACCTTGACTGAGGAAAGAACCTATCAAGAAACTTTTCTTCTAACTCATTCCAATTTGTCATAATTTGAGTAGGTTGATCGAGGTACCAATCCTTTGCTTTACCAATCAATGAGTGAGGAAATAGTCTTTTAAACACTTGCTCTTCCTCTCTTTCAGGTGCTCCGACTGCTCCGGCAATTTCATAGAACTTTGTCAAGTGTGTGTATGGGTCCTCATGATCAAGCCCTGCAAAGGGACTAGCATAGAGTAGTTGAAGAATGCCAGTCTTCATTTCAGAATTTCTTGCATTGTTGTCATTTCTTGCAAACTGGGCTGCTCTTCTTGGACTGTTAGCACATGGTGCTCTAGGAGGTGGTGGTGGTGGTGGGTCCTGGTCTCCATTCCCTGCCATCTCTTCTTCTATAACTTGTGGTGTTGAAGAAGTAGTTGCTTCTTGGGCTAATCTTCGTTCTTTGGCTAGTTTCCTTCTTCTTCTAGTTTTACTATTCAATCTCCTTGCAGTTCTTTCAATTTCTGGATCAAAAAGAAGTTGATCTGCTGGGACACTCCCACGCATAAACCAGAGCTGAAACACTAACCAAAAAGTGAGCAAAGACTAGGTAATAATAATAATATTTATACTCAAAACACACAAAAACTATTGCTATGCTTATAATATCTTAACGCCAATCCCCGGCAACGGCGCCATTTTTGTTAGAAAGTATAGGATAAGTATTTTTAGTATCGTCTCCTCAGGGATTGATGCGATATTATCGCCGTTCTACAGCTTAGTGTATTTTGAGTTAGGATTCGGTATGTTTTTAGTGTCATGAAAGATAAATAGCATGAAAAGAAATTAAAGACAATAACTAGGGTTTTAAAAACGGTTTAGTAAAACTGTGTCAAGATTAGTTTTCGTCAGCTTGCTTTTGTATATACTCTGATGATCATGTATATGAACATATCAATGATTAATACAATCACGTATCCTCTCGATACTGTTTATCTCTAAAGCAGTGTCGTGATTGTTATTATATTAACCGTCAGATGATCTCTCATGCCGACAGTTGACATAATAACCTTTAAAGTTTGATACAAGTGATTATCAACTCACAAATCTATCTCTAGAGTTTGATTGTTGATAGATGAATACCCTTTTGGTCAAGATTTGAAACATATCTCTCAATAGTGTATCAAAACAACATATAAACATGAATACAAAGATATTCACCATATATTAATCACCAACAAGGTTCATATACAAAAGATCAAGCTAAATACATACTTTACAAGCTAACTACCTCTAATCTTGACACATGAGAAGTTTAGATATCCATAGCTTCAACAACAAACATCAATACAAGACCTCCTAGCATAGAAATCCAAAGATGATGAAGAAATATGCTTGAGAAATCTTGAATATGGATGAGTTTTTTCTTCTTTCTTCTCTTGCCCTAGAGTGTGTGTTGTTGGAATGAAAAAGTGACAAGATAAGATCACAAAAATATCTCCAAGTGCCTAAAAGTAGCCACTTGAAAAAGTACCGCCGCTTAGCGCCATGACGGCCGCTAAGCGGTCCTCAAAAAATATCTGGTTTCACGCTGGAGGCCGCTAAGCGGGATTAGGCCGCTTAGCGGAACTTGCTGAGCACAAAATCTTCCCTCGCCACTGGAAAGCGCGCTTAGTGGCCGCTAAGCGGCCCTTGCTGAACCAAGATTCTTCCTTTGGTCTCCAAACTTGCTCCAACATGTCTCAATACCTCCATATACTTCCCAAAGTGCATAAAACCTACAAAAAGCAAAAGAAAAGCTTATAATTAAGAGATTTACTACCAAACTAAATGTTATTTATTTACACTATATCATACCAAAATTAAATGGAAAGAGTGTGAGAAAAGTTATCAAAATACCACAAAAGTTATCAACAAATATTCACATTTTGGATTCTAACAACTGTGCTATGAGATTGAACATAGTGTTGTCTGATATGCATGGAAGTATGGTTATTGATACTTCTGCTATGGGTTTTGTGTTTACTTCTTCTGTATGTTTAAATTGTCCGTTGAGTATCTTTGGTAGATATTTTGGAATTGATTTAGTATGTCTTTCGTTAGATTAATTTGATGTGGTTCTAGGTATGAACTAGTTGGAGTATAATCATATTTATATCAACTTTTTTGATAAGACGGTTATCCTTCTTGAAACTGGTGTTAAGGAAGATTTATTTTTGTCTGCCAAGCAAGTGGATGAGTCTGTGCAAGATGGTGTTGTGTTGTTTATGTTGTTGGCAGCTTTGGAGGTCCGTGAGAAAAGAATAATTGGTGCATTGCCAGTAGTTTATGATTTTGCGGAGGTATTTCCTGAAGATGTAAGTGATTTACTGCTAGAACATTAGGTGGAGTTCACGATTGATTTAGTTCTTGGAACTAGTGTTGTATCGATGGCTCCATATCAGATGTTAGCTTCTGAGTTGAAAGAGTTGAAAAGTCAACTTAAACATTTGCTTGAGAAGAAGTTTATTTGTTCGAGTGTGCCACCGTGGGGTGCACCTGTTTTGTTGGTTAAGAAGAAGGGAGGTTCCATGAGGTTTTGTGTTGATTACAGACAACTGAACAAAGTGACTATTAAGAACAAGTATCCACTTCCGAGAAGTAATGATTTGAAGGATCGGTTAGTATGTGCAAGTGTGTGTTTACTAAGATAGACTTGAGGTCTGGGTATCATCATATTTGTGTGAAGACAGAGGATATTCAGAAGACCGCTTTTAGAACAAGGTATGGACATTATGAGTATTTTGTAATTTCGTTCGGTGTGACCAATGCACCTGGTGTGTTTATGAAATATATGAACAAGATTTTTTATGAGTATTTGGATAAGATTGTAGTTGTGTTTATTGATGACATTTTGATCTATTCCAAGAGTGAGGAGGATCATACTGACCATTTGAGAATTGTGTTATCTGTGTTGAAAGAGAAACAATTGTAAGCTAAGTTTTTTAAGTGTGAGTTTTGGTTGAAAGAAGTGAGTTTCCTTGGGCATGTGATTTCGAGTGGAGGTATTTCTATTGATCTGTTGAAGATTGAGGTTGTATCTCAACGGGAGACTCCAAAATCCGTTTATGAGATTAGAAGTTTTCTTGGTTTGGTTGGTTATTATCGGAATTTCATTGAAGGATTTTCCAAGTTAGCCTTACCGTTGGCACAGTTGACTAGGAAAGGTTAAGCTTTTATTTGGACTTCGCAATGTGAAGCTAATTTTCAAGAGCTTAAGAGAAGGTTGACGATCGCTCCTATTTTAATTTTACCGGATCCATTAGAACCATTTGTTGTGTATTGTGATCTTCTTTTATGGGTTTAGGAGGTGTGTTGATGAACGCTTGTTTGTTTCTTTGTTAGATTTTAAATGATTGTTGGAGCCTTCTTGAATATTGGATGGAAATTGTTGAATTAAGTTGTTATGTTGGTTTTTAATTGAAATATGAATATTTTCCACTGCGTAATAAAAGTTGTTTTGAAGACTATGTTATTTTGACTGGTTTATCTGAATTGAATGTGTTATGTATCCGTTAATAATTGCGAGTAAATGTTTATGTTTTGAAGAATGTGACTTCTTAGTTTTGTGATGAATATTTTAAATGAAATTTTTACTCTGATTTTATTATTATTTATCGGGGTAAATATTTACTTGCCCATCTTTTTCTTCTCTTTCTACAAGGCTCATAAGGTGATCATTAATGAGATCATAAAGATCCAAAGCGCTTTTTATTGGGAGTGGGGAGGATGCTAAGAAGGTTAATTGGGTGAGTTAGAATTCAATTTGTTTATCCAAGGAGGAAGGTGGTTTAGGGGTTTAACATTGTGGTTTGTTAAATCATGCTTTGTTAAGTAACTGGAAATGACAGATTCTAAAGGATGATTCTTCCTTGTGGTATGACCTTATTTCTTGTAGATATGATGATGTGAAATGGGAGATTTTAGGTGGTGAGTGTTTAAGTAGAGAGATGTCTTTATGGTGGAAGGATTTGTGTGTTATTGGGGAACTCGTGGATAATTCTTTCCATATTATTTGATTTTCTTCATCCATCTTTTGTAAGCTTGGAAATGGGAAGTTTTTAGATTTTTGGAGACATCATTGACTTGGATTTTCCTCCTTTGAAGTCTTATTCCCTTCTTTATATTGGTTTTGTGATTTGACCAATCTTAAAGTTGGAGACGCGGGGGGTTTGGGTCAATAATTCTTGGGTGTGGGACATTAGTTTCAATGGGGTGGTCTTGAATGGCGATGATGATAAGTTATTGTAAGATTTATTTTTGATTTTTCATGGGGTGAAGCCTAAACCTCATGAAGATGACTATTTTGTTTGTTGGAGGCATATAAAGGGGTTTTAGGTTAAAGATTGCTAAAAGAGGATTAGTGAAGCTTTTTTTTTGATGCATATTTTGGAACCTCTAAACGCAAAAGCTTTAGCTTGTTTATGGAAATCTAAAAATTCCTAGCAAAATCATTATTTTTGGTTGGAGGTTAATTATTAACAAGTTGCCAACAAGGACAAAATTGGCCAAGTGGAGAATTATTGTAGGTGCTAATAATATGGTTTTCCCCTTGTGCTTTATGGAAGAGAATGATATGGAGCACTTGTTATGCTCTTGATCTTTCTCTTATCTCTTATGGAATAATTTTTGCTTGTGGTTAGAGTTGATGCATCGTATCTTACAGGTTCTTTGTTGGTGAAACTCTAAAATATAAATTCATCTATTTCTTTTTGGTTTTTTGGTCTTGCCTTTTGTTGGTCCATTTGGTTTTGTAGGAATTCTATTCTTTTCAAGGGTATTACTCTTTTAACTTTGAATGTGTTGAGTTTTATTAAGGCTCTAGCTTGATATTAGTTCAATGTCTTTCATAGAAAAAGGGGGAACATTTTTTGGGTAAATTGGTGTAACAATCTGGAGGTTTGTTGGGAGTAGTTTTGTAGTTCTTGATTTGTGTTTGTTGGTTGGTTTTTTTCTTGATTTTCTTGGTTGTATAAGGGTGAACACCCCTAATGCTTATCTGTAATTCCAGGTGGCCCTTTGTTTATAAAAAAAGTACTTGTTATTTTCGGTACCAATGGGAGAGAGATTTTATACTTTCTTTTAAATTTTTAAAAAATAAAAGCAGTTCTAATTTTTAAGTTTTTAAAACTCAAAATTAATTTTAAATATTAAAATAATTATTACAATATGTAATATGGGTTTAAATATAGTACACTGAGAGTGAAACAATATTACACATACAACCAATCAAATCCTTAAATTTACCATGTCATATCAGTATTTTAAAAATAAAAAACATAATTTGGCGAGATACACGTCTCTCGCTGGTTAACAGTGTAAAAAAAATTATTGTGAGTGCACATTCCTTTTTCTCGTGTAATATACATCTAATAGTAATTTAAAAAATAATAGTAAAATTAATCAAATTAACAACATTATAATTTTAATAACAATTGAAAGTGTTAGTTGTCGGTAGACCATTAGTATAGTGGTGGTTGGTTATGATCAAGTGGTGGTTGATACTGATAAAAAATTATAATAAAATGCGTAATTGATAGTAGTTCATACTACTATATAAGAATACCCTTATGTTTTTACAAAATATTGATCACACAACTAGACACGAATATGTAAGCTTTCACACTTTCTCTCTTTCATACTCTAAAGTTTTGATTCATTTTGTCAATCTTATAAGAACTTCACTTGAATATTTTTGAGGATGAGGCTTTGGATGCTACATGAACTGACCTTTTTACTAATGATGTTCTATGGTTGTAAACTCTATATGCTTTACTCGATGATTAGTACCATAGAAAAATACCTTCATTAAAGTTTATATCAAATTTACCAAGATTGTCATTTTAGTTATTTAAAATAAAGCATTTGAAACCAAAAAAGAAAAAAAAATAGGAAATATTAGATTTCCTGCCTTTAAGTAACTCATAAGGTGTCTTAACTAGGATAGGTTGAATTACCATCGTATTTATAAAAATTACTTGTGCATACTCATTTCTCTTATTAATGTTTGAGATAATTCTTCTAAAATACGACTTTTGCGTTCAACAACACCATTTCGTTGCGGAGGTCTCGGACATGAGAAATTATGATTAATCTTATTTTCATTATAAAAGTTTTCAAATTGATGTTTTAAAAACTCACAATCATGATCACTACAGAGAGTAACAATTTTAAAATTGTAAAGATCTTGAACAAGCTTAAAAACCCTAAAATAAGCTCTAAAGGTAACATCCTTAGTGTCCAAGTGAATCTAATATAGTCGTCCACAATAAAAAAAACCCGTAGTAGCTACCGCATGGACTTCTTCCCCTCGAAGGGACAAATAAATCTAGACGAATAGGCTCAAGAGGTTTTGAAGTGGAAATAATGTTTTTTCGATTTAAAGAAAATTCTCATTTGCTTTCCCATTTGGCAAGCATCACAAAGTTCATCTTTTGAAAACTTTTATATTTGAAGACTGTCGCTACCGCGAAAATTAACAGAGTCGGCACTAACATATTTATCCTGAAAAGGAAGTGAATGGCAGCAAAACACAAAACAAAACAACGGTCTCACGACCAGAGAAAAAGGGTAAGGGATTCGGTTACGCGAGGGGAAGGTGCTAGCACCCCTCGCGCCCATCGTACTCGATGGTATCCACGCTTGTGTCTAAAACTATGGGTGTGTAAGCAAACTGCGCTAATCTGGACTAAAATGCATGCAAAATGTAGGGAAAAGAAAGAATTATGCTCGCACGGGCCCTACCCCGCTGCCTACGTATCTGTTTTGCAGAATCAGAGCTACCGTAGCTCGGCTAACTAGTTTCTGTTTGTTTTGTGTTTTTCAGGTGAACGAGTTACATTCACACTCCACTGCTCGACCTTTGGAGACTTATGTTTGGGAATGGAGCGGAAATAACAAGCTCTTAAGAAAAGAAAATCAAAGAGTGTGGTTTGTGTTTTAAAGAATGCATGAGGAAAGCCTAAGCTAAAGGGGAAAGCTTGCTACCTAATGTTATCATACAAAGGGTACAAGTCTAAACTAGCCTATCAACCTACGGGGAAAAAGGAAACAATACAAAAGAATATCACAGAAACGAGCTCCGCTCGTAAAGCAAACAAGACCACCGGCACTGGCTGAGTGGTAGAAAAGCGGTCCCGTCATAGCCAAGGCGAGCGAATCACCCGAGTCAACCAAGCATTAGACCTCGCGAAAATGATCGGGCCATAGACAAGAGGAGCGAGTCCCTCTCAGCAACCAAGCCGTCACGGATCGGAAAGGAAAACGGTGTGTGCGTACACCAAGCATCAACGTCGAGCGACGCGAGCTATAGGAAGTGCGGGGGTCCGATTGCATGAACCCTTTTCCTGACATACTCGATAACAAGATCTTGTACTGGTTTAGAAGAAAACAATGCGTAGCGTGCGCATACTGAACGGACTCGATGAGACTGGGCGGGGGTTGATTGCTAACCCTTTCCGCGTGCCTTCCATGAGGACTTAACGGTGTGCCATCTAGGACTTATTACACCGTGACTCCCTGCCGCAAAGCACAAATATAAACCGGAAATGGATAACGGAATAGAGGATGAAAACGTAGCGAAAGCAAACAAGAAGAAACATGGGATAATATTCAAAAGCAAATCAAATATGTATACCGAAACTACGAAAGTCAAAACAAATATTTACATGCACAACGATACACCGAAACGGCGAAACCGAGTAAAAATGGTGAAAACTAAACTCGTCAGAATTAAGCCAAAATTTTATGGTAAGCTAAAAACGTATCAAAGAACTCAAATATGGAGTCAAAATTTATTAAATCGGCTCAGAAGCACGATTTCCGAAATCAGGCAGTAGCGAAAATGATAAAATAAAGTCGGCCGAAACCAAAAATAAACCTCACCATCAGCTCCGGAAGCATTATTCTACTCAAGAAACATTATTCACATTCGCAAAAATATAACACGGTTCAAGAGTTATGACATTTTGAAGTAAAGCCGACACACCGCGCGCGTTATGGAAAAATTCGGAAAGAAAGCAAATAGCATGGTATAGCAGCAAGTTCCAGCACTTAGAGGCATTTATTAACACACAAGAAAGCTCTACTATCACTTAGAATTAACAAACAAACAAAAAGTTTAGACAAAAATCCTTAAAAAAAAAAAACTATGTTTTCATGAGTTGAAAATAATGAAATGCAACACAAATACAAAGCCAAGAAAATTCTGCATTATGTTACCTTTAAAACAGCCCCAACAACTCATAGAAATCACACATAAACACCAAGAAATGGCTCATGGAAATTGGCTCAAAGTAGCACATCATTTGCAAGTTAGAACTTAAGCATAAAACATGATTTTCAAGTAGGCACAAAGCATCAAATTCACGTTCAAAGATAGAAACAACAATGTCAACCTCAAACAACTTTACATTCAAGTCTCAATGCATATCAACATTCATGGATATTGGATTCAAATTGAAATTAAGCATCACAACAACTAGCATCATTGTCACATTCAAGAATTTTGAACAATTATCCACATTCAACAACAACAACTCTTGGCAACAAGTTCTACTTGCAAAATTCAGCATTCACAACATCTAATCAACAACACATTGATCACACAATCACCAAAATTCACAAGCAACAAGTTAGAATCAAGCATCATATGCAACAATTGACATCCACAAGTTCTTTCACAAAAATTCAGCATCATTAACATTTCAAATCCACAACACAACAACATTATCAAATCATCACAACTCTCATAATCAAATCATCAAACACTTTGTGTGCATATATTTAATTCATAGAGCATTATCAACATATCATCAACAACTATCAACACTATTCTCACATTTGAATCAATTAAGCAAGATCAACATGAATCATTCAAACAACAAGCAATTATTATCATCAATTATCAAAAATCATCCATCGACAATCAAACATCATCATCAATTATCATATTAATTTGGATCAAGCAACAAAATCAATGATCTAACAAGATTTATAGCGAATTTACCGGATCAAACGAAGAGATCAAGACCGAATGAACACGAACACGACGCGGACACGATACGAACACGAAAAGTGTTGAAAGAGTGTTGAAAGAGAGGTCTTCAAACTTCAATTGATGATCAATGAGGAAGGATGGTCTTCATTCTTGCTTTGATCTTCATTTGTTCTTGAGATTTGATCTTGAATTGATGAAGATTGATGAAAGTTTTGTGAGTTTTTGTGGTTTTGATCCAAGAAAATTGAGAGAAATGAGAGAAAGTGTTTTTAGAATTTTTGGGAGAAATGAAATTATGAGAAAATGTGAAGAAAAATAGCTTATATAGTGTGAGTAGTGAAATGTCCAAAACACCCTTAATTATCTCTTTTTTGGCTCGTTTTTGAGGAAATATGATTCGACGCAAAATTCTGAGACGGGACCAACTTCCACCTGAGGATGACTAAATTTGTGACTCGTAGCCGCGAGAATCGTCTCAATCCGATATGGGATGAAGAAATTACGCGCGTTTGAATGACGAGAAACGTCGATTCATCTGGCGCGACTGTGCAGAATTTTGTGAGTATCGCTCAAAGAACTCGATAAAACTCCATCTTCGGCTCGAAATCTGAACAAGCATGTGTGACGAAGAATCGAAGCTAACGAAATTTCTGAGAAAATGCCGCCGGAATGGACTTCATACGATAAAAATCGAAGAAGTTATGAATTTTCGAACTAGGCGCGACACACTTTTCACCGAAAGATTACGGCGCTCTTCAAAATGCTGGGAGTTTTCAGTGCATAATTGGTCTTCGGGCCGAACATATGAAATCTCGGGGATGACGATACGGAGCTCCAGTTAAATTTTCGAGCGAATCCGACGAGCGGATCATGAGATATAAATTTTCTGAGGCCCGAAACCCTACATTCAGCACCTTTTTCCATTATAAAAATCCAAGTAATTTGCAAATTCGACGACCTTCCTCAAAGAATTGGCTTCCGAGCCGAACACGAAAGATGTAGATATCGTCGAAACAGTCGGGGCCTCGTGGGAATTCAGCTCATATCACCTTCCCACTAGGACTTGTGAATTTTCTCATATTTCCACTGTTTGAACCATATTGCACACCACACTTCCTTAAAACCTCAAGAAAACTCTTTATTATTTTTCCTTCCTTTTCAAACGACGAAATAAACGTCTTGGATAACTTATAGCTCGACTAAAGAAGGCAAATTTTGGGGTGCAACAAAGACCAACTACTATATTTTTGGATGTTATCTTATTTATTAAGTCAAATGTACATGTACTAAACATTTATTCCATAGTCAAAATCTTCATTCTTAGTAACTAAATATTTAGTACCATACATTGACACATCATCCAAGTCAAGCAAATAGATGTTATCAACTCTAAAACTCTTAAACACATGACTTTTAATTCTCTTATGTTCAATTAAGCAACTCAAGGTAACAAAAACAATAAAAATACCCCTTGTCACATAACTGACTAACGATAAGTAAATTGTGTTTAAGTCATTCAACCAATAAAACATCTTCTAAGGTATTTGTTGAGTTGAGGGATTTCTCACAACATAAAAATTGTGGAGGGATTTCTCATAATATTTTACTTTTCGTGTTGTCTCCATAAGTGACGCCGCTTTCTTTGTGATCGAACTTGATAAACATCAAAGCTTCGCCCTTCATGTGTCTTAAACACCTGCTATCTAGGAACCACAACCTTTTTGTGAAGGCATGATAATTCTACAAAAAATTAAACAAGTAATTTAGGTACCCATATTGTCATTTCACCTTGTGAGTGTGTGATCTTTTGTTAACCCCCTTTGAGCTTTTTGTCATTATCCATTTCGCTTTTTGAACTTGAGAATTAGTTCGCTTTTTGGTGGATTTTGATTGTTGTTTTTTCTTGAACCCTCAACCTTTTGTTGTTGTATGAGTTTTTACCTTGCCTTAGTAAGTGGGAGTATTCATTGTATAACGTTGGTTGAATTCAAGTTGGGGAGAGCATTGATTATGTGCTTGTTTGGTTGGTTGAGTATGTGTTGAGGAAAGGAAAAAGAAAAAAAGAAAGAAAGAAAAATAAAGAAAGAGAAAAATAGAAAAAGAAAGAAAAAGAAAAAGAAAGAAAAAAGAGGAAAAGCTTTGAAAAATAGTAAGACAAAGAGTATGGAATAAATTGTACTAATAAGTTTTGTGTTTGGTGTCAAACTTGTGATGATGAAGAAGTGTGATTTAAATTATATTGTGTGAAACTTTGTGGAAGTAATTACTCCCTTAGTTTTAGGCAAGTTTTTGTTTCATTTAGCTTTAGGACTTATCACTTGTTTGTTTACCGAGCCGCATTACAACCTTGAAAAGCCCTTGTGATTTATGTTTTCATGTGTCAATGTGAATTTTTGAGATAAATGCATAATTTTGTCTATTGTTTGCAAGATTGTTGGATGAGTGAAAATTCTTCATTTTGTGTTTTTCATCTACCGATGATTCTTTTTGCTAGGTATGATTCATATGTGAACTTGCATTGTTTTAGAATGTTTGGCATAAATTTTGTATTTAGCATTGGTTTCATGTTTTTATGTTATCATCAAAGTAGTGGTAAGTAGTATACTTTGTGTGTACCGTTTTTGATTGAGCCATACATTTGTTTCCTTCTTTAAAACTTGTCGTTTCGTGATTCTTTGATTGATCTTTTTGTCATTTCGAGTTGTTTAGTTTTGTTTGAGGACAAACTTTCTTTTGAGTGAGATTTGTTTGTTTCTTGTTTGAGGACAAACAAGTCTAAGTTGGGGAGAGTTTGATGAGTGGTAAATTGTTGTGAATTTGAGTGTGAATAATTAGCACTCATCAGCTTAATGCATTTGCTTTTCGTCAATAAACCTTAACTTTAGTGTATATTTGGTATAGTTTACGTTATAGTGTATATATTGCGTTATCGTGTAAATATCATTGAGTTTAATTGTTTTCATCTTATTTTTGTAGGTATTCAAGCATTGATATTTATTCATAGTTAGATAGAGCATTGAATAAGCTTTCCAACGCTTCAAACCGGGCGAAAATCGGAGTTACGGTTCTCAAGTTATGGCCGAAACAGTGCAGAATTTTTGCTGTTCTGGTGTACTTCGCCGGGCGGAGCAATTGGCTCGCCAGGCGAAGCAGAAATACTCAAAAATGTGATTTGCTACTGCCTGGAGTCGCCGGGGGAACCGTTTGCGTCGCCGGGCAAAGCGGTACTGACTGAAACCCGTTTTAAGGGCCAAAAACACATTTTTTAGGTTATGGTTGGATATTTTAGAGCTCCAATCCATCCAATAGCATTTTTTGAGTGGAAAGATGCTAGAAAACACATTGGAGCTGTCAAATGGATGATCCGGGGTTGAATCCTTCATCAATCGGAGCCGACAAACCGGGAGATTTTTGGGTTTTTCTTCTTTTCTTCTCTTTGTGGTTTCATTTGTGGGTTTTGTGTAGATCTACTATGATCTCATGTATATTTGTTGACTATTATGTTATATAAATCTTGCTTTCATATTTTTATGGATTATTGTCTTAGATTATTGCTTTGTGGCTATGTGTTTGAGTTGCTATAGAGATGTAGGGCTCTAATGCTTATCTAGGATGATTTTCTATTAACTTAATTGCAGAGATGGATTAGGTTGATAATCACTTAGTGTCAGTGCTTAATGCGTCTGAGTGGTCGTGTTTGTCTGAGAGATCGACATTTACGGGAAGCTCGGATTTCTCATGTGTTGTTTAGGTGTCTGAGAGATCGTCACTTAGATAATGTTGTGGGTTGTGTTGTTGACATGTGGTAATATTGATAGGTTACAAGTTGAGTATATTTGGTCAATAAGTTTAAGTTTGTGAAGAGTAGATTATATGCAATACTTGATAGTTTCTTCTATTTGAAGAATGAATTTATTTTATGTTCATATGTTATATTTTCCTTGTTTACTTTCAACCCATTCAATCCAAACTCATAACTATGGAAACTGTTGAACGGCAGTTCAATGCACTAATCCCTGTGGAGACGATAAATTCCCGGATAAATACTTCCAAAACTTTTGTTGCTTGCCGCTTTACCGCCTCCAACAAAATGGCGCCGTTGTCGGGGATTGGTGTTTTATTGAATTTGCATTGCAATAGTTTCTTTGGTTTGGAGTTTTGTATATATTGAACATATTGTATATTCTTACTTGTCTATATTTGTGTATATGTTTACTATACTTTCACATGTTTTCTATACTTGTACATTTGTTATATTATTGTTTGTTTTCCTTTCACGTTTGCTTGTGTGTGGTTAGGAATAGCCGGACGGAAGTAACTTGAAGGAACGTTCTTAAATAACAGGCGTCGAGCTAACGACGTAAAACAAGCGCTTGTTGGGAGGCACCCCAACGTTTGTAAATTGTTATCATTTTTTCTTTAGTTTTTGATTGTTTGTGTTCTAAGTTTGGCTCGATAGCTTGAGGTCGCAATTGGTGATTTATCAAGTTTGATCGTTGCGACTTGCGGATGTATGGTAATGATAGAGTTTAACATTTTGTACACGTTCGAGGTATGTGTTTATCACTTTCTAGATTGTAGCATATTCATGATACTTAGGCTTTTTGCAACTTGTATGCTATTCATTCTTTCGTATACTTGTTCATTTGTGAATCACTTTAGTTCCCAACCTTTTTGTGAGGAAGCTTTCCATTGTTTACATATGCGGGAGACCACAATTCTTGTTTTAACTAGATGTTATTATGTTTAATCTTGTGTTTGTATTGACTTTGTGAAAGCATGAAAATGATCAAGGCATTTTGTTTGATTTTGAGCACAACTACCTTAGCCATATTGTCATTTCACCTTGTGAGTGTGTGATCTTTTGTTAACCACCTTTGAGCTTTTTGTCATTATCCATTTCGCTTTTTGAACTTGAGAATTAGTTCGCTTTTTGGTGGATTTTGATTGTTGTTTTTTCTTGAACCCTCAACCTTTTGTTGTTGTATGAGTTTTTACCTTGCCTTAGTAAGTGGGAGTATTCATTGTATAACGTTGGTTGAATTCAAGTTGGGGAGAGCATTGATTATGTGCTTGTTTGGTTGGTTGAGTATGTGTTGAGGAAAGGAAAAAGAAAAAAAGAAAGAAAGAAAAATAAAGAAAGAGAAAAATAGAAAAAGAAAGAAAAAGAAAAAGAAAGAAAAAAGAGGAAAAGCTTTGAAAAATAGTAAGACAAAGAGTATGGAATAAATTGTGCTAATAAGTTTTGTGTTTGGTATGAAACTTGTGATGATGAAGAAGTGTGATTTAAATTATATCGTGTGAAACTTTGTGGAAGTAATTACTCCCTTAGTTTTAGGCAAGTTTTTGTTTCATTTAGCTTTAGGACTTATCACTTGTTTGTTTACCGAGCCGCATTACAACCTTGAAAAGCCCTTGTGATTTATGTTTTCATGTGTCAATGTGAATTTTTGAGATAAATGCATAATTTTGTCTATTGTTTGCAAGATTGTTGGATGAGTGAAAATTCTTCATTTTGTGTTTTTCATCTACCGATGATTCTTTTTGCTAGGTATGATTCATATGTGAACTTGCATTGTTTTAGAATGTTTGGCATAAATTTTGTATTTAGCATTGGTTTCATGTTTTTATGTTATCATCAAAGTAGTGGTAAGTAGTATACTTTGTGTGTACCGTTTTTGATTGAGCCATACATTTGTTTCCTTCTTTAAAACTTGTCGTTTCGTGATTCTTTGATTGATCTTTTTGTCATTTCGAGTTGTTTAGTTTTGTTTGAGGACAAACTTTCTTTTGAGTGAGATTTGTTTGTTTCTTGTTTGAGGACAAACAAGTCTAAGTTGGGGAGAGTTTGATGAGTGGTAAATTGTTGTGAATTTGAGTGTGAATAATTAGCACTCATCAGCTTATAAATGCATTTGCTTTTCGTCAATAAACCTTAACTTTAGTGTATATTTGGTATAGTTTACGTTATAGTGTATATATTGCGTTATCGTGTAAATATCATTGAGTTTAATTGTTTTCATCTTATTTTTGTAGGTATTCAAGCATTGATATTTATTCATAGTTAGATAGAGTATTGAATAAGCTTTCCAACGCTTCAAACCGGGCGAAAATCGGAGTTACGGTTCTCAAGTTATGGCCGAAACAGTGCAGAATTTTTGCTGTTCTGGTGTACTTCGCCGGGCGGAGCTGTAGCGCTAAAAAATACTCGAGGTGTCTACACACTCGAAAAAGAACAGAGTCGCCACCGATCTTTATTTATTCCAATAGGAAAGGGAAAATGTCGAATAAAACCCATGAATAAAAACAAATGAATAAGACGGTCATCGCAACCAAATTAGGGTTCGGGAGTCGGTTAAGCAAGGGGAAGGTATTAGCACCCCTCACCTCCATCGTACTCGATGGGACCCATTTAATTAGTTTTATGAATGAGTGTTTGCGTGATGTTTGTGTTCTTTAGTTTATTAATCGAGAAAAGATAAAAGAAAGGTTTTTTAGGATTTTTATAATTATGAAGAAAAAGAAATGATTTTTTATTATTGTGAAAGGGAAAGGAAAGATTTTTTATTATTATGCTCGCCAAGACATTTGTATCTTGTGCCTACGTATTCCCTCGTGCAATGGGAAAGTCAGAGCGATCGTAGTTCGGATAAAAAACTACGAGTTTGTTGGTTAATTTTATGAAGGATGTTTAGTGTTTGGTTCAAAGGATCAAAGGTATTCAAGAGGTGTGCACTTCTTGTCACTCGATCACTTCGATTTAATTAAGAAAGAATTTTTAAAGTTTGATTCAAAGGATCAAAGGTATTCAAGAGGTGTGCACTTCTTGTCACTCGATCACTTCGATTTAATTAAGAAAGAATTTTATTTAATGTTTTAATCCAAAAGAATCAAGGTATTCAAGAGGTGTTCACTTCTTGTCACTTGTTCTCTTAATTTGTTTAATGAAAGGTTTTTTTTTTTAAAAAAAGTGTTAATTCAAAAGAATCGAGGTATTCAAGAGGTGTACACTTCTTGTCACTCGATCTTTCGATGTGGTTAAGAAAAGAGATTTTGAAAAGAAACTCGACTTTGGATCGAAAAGTTTATTATAATCGCCTTGGCGTTGGACCAAGCGTTCGCGTCTAATCGCACTTGGGCGGAAAAGACAAACTTTGAAATGAAAAGACTTTGCGCTTGGGCGAAAAATGAAGTAATGAGTTTAAATTGTTTTTGAAGTTTTTGTGAGAAGTTTTGAAATTGACTCGACATTGGATCGAGTATTTTATTGAATAAAAATATTTTTTGAGGTTTTATATTAAAAGCTAAACTAAAACTAAAATTAAATTGGATGGGGTTGAAACAAGCAAACTAGCGGTGTGATGAAGCAAAACCCGATTTGGGCCCAAACTAAATAGTCCAAAGACTCAATTTGAAGAAAAAAAATAATAACCCTAAGATCTCTAATCACAAGACCAGCCGCCCCTTTTTACATTTTGCTATTTTCTGGAAAAAAACGTGAAAACACTTCCATCTTTCTAACAAATCTCTCTCACTGTGAGACAACGACAATGGGGAACGGCAGAGAAATGAAGGAACATCGCTCTCAATCTCTCTCAATCACTCTCGATTTCAGTCTCTCTCGATCAATCTCTCACGGTCTCAAGCTCACTTGGTTCTCTCATTCGATCTCTCCGTTCATCCTCACGGTTTCTCTCAATCGATCTCTCCGTTCATGAACAACAACAATTCAAACAAACATAAACCCTAGGCCCTAATTTCTCATTATGATTCGATTACAGTTACATGGAAATCAGATGCGGGAATAAAAAATAGGAGCAAGAACAAGAATTCCAGGTATACCTCTACGCTTTAAACGATTCTATCTCTTCTTCCATTCGCTGGCGTCTCCTTCTTCTATTTGTTGCGGTTGCTCTGTATCCGTTCTTCCTCTGTTTGTTGTGTAGTGTGCTCTGTGTAAACGTTGAGTGTGTTGAGAGCGTTGGGAGGTTATGTTTGTGTTCTGAGAATGGTTGGAGGGAGCTGTGTTGAATGTAATATTGGTTGAGCGAAGGTTATGTGTGTGAGTGTTGATAAATATTGGTGAGGGTATGAAGTTGAAGGTTTATGGTGAGCTGCCTGTGTGTGTGGTTGTGAGCAAGATGAAGGTGAGTTGATGTGAGTGAAGGTTTTGAGGTTTTTCTTGTGGCTGCCGATTCCTCCCCCTTTTTCATGAATGAAGTTGTCTTTATATAGGAAGAGCATTAGGGTTTGAATGAGAGTTTGAGATCAAAATTGGGGGGAAATTTGGAGAGGTTTTGAACAATTGTGATGCTCTGTTTTTATGATTTCTTGATGCAGGTTTGTGTGGTCCATTTTGGTGTATGATTTGGACTATCTTGGACAGAATTTGACTGTTTTTTTGGACTGTTTTGGCAGAGTTTTATAGGAGCAGCAACAAGGTTTTGAACTGGTGCAGAGTAGTGGAGAGGTGGAGCATAGTTTTACAGAGCAAGAGCAGCAGCAAGGCTGGTGGGGGAGCAGAGGCTTGTACCACCTTTTGTTTTATTGTGGACTTTTGAACTGATGATGGTGATGCGTGGAGATGAAATCAGGCCTCATGAAGAAACACTTTCTCCTTTTTTTTCTTTTTTTTCTGTTGTCATTTTGTACATGCTGGATGCAATTGTAAATCACATGGCTTGAGTCTCATTGTTTCTATTCAAAATTAAAGTTTGTAACAAAGACAAAAAAAGACTTGGGCCTTAATCCTTGCCATAGCCCAACCATTTATTTATGCATGAATTGGAATGGATTTGTAACAAAAATCTCATTGTTTTTATTATTTTTTTTAGATTTATTATTTAGTTTAATATTCATTTATTTAATAATCAAAATATGACATTTCAATTAGTAAATAAATCGATTATTTAAAATAAATAATAAAAGGATAATGGATGCAAATGAATGATCAGGTAAAGATGGTGCAAATGAATCTATTATGACTTGCTGCTATGTTGATGGATTGATTTATTAACAAATAAAAAACTTAGGTCAAAATTTAGGGTATGACAGATGCCCCTATTTAATTTTCTTTTGCCAGATAGCTTGAATGACTTTAGTCTTCGTGATATCAATGGCGGAAGAGAATTAAATACCGAAAGACCTAAATTTTGCCCTTTGACGCAGTGAGATGTTATGAATGCATGGATGTATGGATTCTTGACGGGGATATGAAAACGGAAAGTAAATCCCTGTGGGGGTTGATAAAATCATTGTGTGAAGGATTTCTAGTAGGAAAATTTGGTGGGGGGAAGTAGTGGTGCCAAGAAGTCGTTTTCAACCAGAGGATTGAGTTTGGTTAACAAAGGGCTGATTCTCAACCAGTGGATTGAGCCTAAACAAAAGAGAAAGCTGACACCAACTGGTGAATCGATAAAATATCAACTAGTGAGTTGATTCCAAAAAAAGAAATTATCATCAATCAGTGGACGGGTGAAAAGTAGACACGTCGTCCTCAAAAAGTAGATTGAGTTCGAACAAAAAGAAATAAGAAATGCGTCAACCAGTGGATTGATGGGAGTAAACAAAATGTCATCAACTATTGAGTTGACTTTAAAACAAAACATGACTAATATTAACCAGTGGATTAATGAAGGTGAAACAAATTTGTTGTCAACTGGTGAGTTGACTCTATCAACCAGCGGATTGACAAAGAAAAACTGCTTTCAGCCAGTGGGTTGCTTTGATCTAAGCGGAAAGTAAATGATTGACTGTAACCAGCGGGTTAACAAGATGAACGATAAATTTCGACCAGTGGGTTGGCAAAACAAGTGAGGTTCATTCAGTGGATTGACACGAAAAATGATTAATTTCAACCAGTGGGTTGTTAAACAAGACGATCTTCAATCAGTGGATTGACAAGGAAAAAGATAAACTTCAACCAGTGGGTTGACAGAGCAAGTGATATTCAATCAGTGGATTGACACGAAAAATGATTGATTTCAACCTGTGGGTCGACAAAACAAGTGATATTCAATCAGTGGATTGACATGGAAAAAGATAAACTTCAACTAGTGGGTTGACAAAGCAAGTTATATTCAATCAGTGGATTGACATGAAAAATGATTAATTTCAACCTGTGGGTCGACAAAACAAGTGATATTCAATCAGTGGATTGACACGGAAAAAGATAAACTTCAACCAGTGGGTTGACAAAGCAAGTTATATTCAATCAGTGGATTGACATGAAAAATGATTAATTTCAACCTGTGGGTCGACAAAACAAGTGATATTCAATCAGTGGATTGACACGGAAAAAGATAAACTTCAACCAGTGGGTTGACAAAGCAAGTTATATTCAATCAGTGGATTGACATGAAAAATGATTAATTTCAACCAGTGGGTCGACAAAACAAGATAATAACTTTCAACCGGCGGGCTGACAAGAAGTGGGAAAACTTTCCTCAACCAGTGGGTCGATAGGAAGTGAAAGATTAATCTTCTACCAATGAGTTGATTCAAATGATGAGAAAATGTTTGGTCCCAACCAGAGGGTTGAAAAAACAAATGACTTTCAATCAGCGGACTGACAACAGTTTAAAAATACAAAAATGAACATAATGGTTCTCGACCAGTAGGCTGATTCAAAAGACCAGAAGGTAAATGATCAATTTCAACCAGTGGGTTGGAAAAGGTTAACAAGCATGTTCTCAACCAGTGGATTGACAAGAAAATAATGACATTGTTGGGGATTAAGAATCCATGTATGCTTTGTGCTGATGGATGATATCTTTTTTTGCGCATACTGGTGCATATGAAATGATGCATGTGACGATTGATCAATGTAAGCAATGAGTTTACTAGATGTGTGTCAATGGGCTATGAAGAATTTTCTTCGGGTACCTATGGTGGGTCGAGTTTTGTTTTTAGTGGAAAATACCGAGCAAGATTGAGCTTTATGCTCGTAGGTGATATGGAAGGTGCCCCATGAATTATATGCATGATTATATGATTAATGAATGCATGTTATGACTGAATGTTTCAATGGGTGTCCCAATGGGGGGCATGAGAAAGGTTCTCTGGTACACTTTGTGAAATAGAAGAGGTCCTTTGGTAGGACTTTTTTGCAAGCATGATTCCCAACACCAATTATGAGCTTAAGGGCCGCTTGATATGACATAGTCTGTTTTGACTGCTTGAAGGAGAGATCTTGGCCTTGATTTGCCCCAGAATGCTGAGTATATGGAGAAACTTGCTTCAACCAAAATTTGGATTCAAACTGATAATCATGATATGGCATGCCCCAGTCCTTGGGAACTTTGAAGTGGGGTGCCCCTGAATGATGGTTTTTTGAAGTGATGCAACCCTGATGGTTCCACTATAGGCTCTTCAAATGACTTCCATTATTGGAACTTTCTTGATGGAAAGTGCTTAATTACAAATGAAACTATTCAATTCAAAATGGTAATTTTAATGCGACGTGCATGCAAATTTTGAAAACAAATCATTTATTGAAATGAAATTGTGGTATTCGATGAATAAATCCGTATGAGAATGAAAGTTTGAAATTCAAGATGTGAAAGATGATGTGATAGCGTGGTATCGAAACAAATGATTAGCAAATATTCAGGAGTCAGGTTAACGCAACCTTGCTTTAGTATGCTTTCAAAAGAAACCTTGCTTCAATTAGGACTTTGGAAGGTTGTAACGTGGCCAGGTTCAGGGTTTAAGAAACAATGGATATAGGCTCAAATTTTGATTTTAACCCACCCATTCTTCGTGATGTACTCCAATCCTAAGTTCAGTTAACTGACTCATGTATTCAATTTCCAAGAAGGATTACGAATGATGCTTGAGAACCAATAGATTCTAAGGTGATAGTCACCTATTCTTCTTTGGGAAGTCACACAAGTTTGTTTTTGCTTTTCTTCTTTTGATAATGATCTTCTGATCTCTTTTATTTTGACTTTTGTATCCCTAATTTTTTTTCGCCTAAGTCTCCTTTTTAGGTTTTGACTTAGCGGGCTTTTCTTTTGAATGATTTTTTTTTTTTGAACAACTTGTGTGACAATTGTTCAATGATTAGGGAGGAGTATGACTGCCCCACTGATGGTTCAGGAAAGACAACCGTTATGAGTTTTGAATATTCATTACTTCTTCGACATAGTGTACGAAGAGAGGATACGGTTGAACCTTTGGTCGGGAATGGTTCCCATGAAATGATTCTCTTGAAAATCATATGCATTAGCCATTTTAACTGAACAACTACCCTGCCCCAGGTTTTGATTAAGGGTTTCAATTGCGTGCAGAAAGAAAACACCTACTTCTAAGGCTCAAAGGGGTTAACGAGGGATTATCATCCTTATATCTCCAGTGTTTGGGGATTTGAAAGAATGCCTGTACATCATCAACAAAGTTTTATTTGAAAGCACACTGATGCAAATTGGGTATTTCGTTTATCATCATCCTCCAATACTTGCTTAAACAAAAGTAAGATAGAGAAAAGGAAATAGGAGAAACATAAACATAATTTTTTCATTTTTTTTTAGGAAACAAAATAAAATAAAAGGAAGAAAGAGTGAATACGAATGGACCGATTCAAAACTTGTATGCTCATTTCATTAATATTACCATTAAAGTTAACAATGTTCAAAAACAAATAAACACTTAGCAAACAAGTGAAAAACGAAATGCAAATGATAAAAAGTGGCTCAATGATCTGCTTTGATCCATTGGCTTTAGGAATGTTCTTGGTGTCTCAGCACTGATCATGGCATAGGACCAATATCCTTGAAAGAGAGTATCTTTTTGTCAACCAGATCTTGAACTTTTTCTTTCAGGACGTTGCAATCTTCAATGGAGTGACCTGATATCCCACTATGAAAATCACACTTGACGTTTGGATTGTATTCCTTGGGAAATGGAAACTTTGCAGGTCGGGTTGGTCTGGGAGCTATTGCTTTCCTCTCGATTAGATATGGCCATAGCTGAGCGTAGGTCATAGGAATTGGGTCAATGCGGCGATCCTCCTTCTGCTGGTTCCTTTGAGGTTTATTCTGATTCTGTTGACGATTCTGATTCCGTTGACGATTCTGATTCTGAGTTGCATTCTGAGGAGCATTTTGTGAAGAATTATGAGGGAGAGCTGCCCATGGCTGTTGGTATGGTTGCTTGAATTGTGCGGCCGCAACATATGGATACTGATCGTACGGTATGAATGGTGCTTGTTGATAAGCTAAGGGTTGGCGGGAATGTGAGTTCTGAGGCTCGCCATCAATTGCAAAAGCAATAGTTTCATCTTCCCACTTCTTCTGAAAGTTGTTTCCATATTTCTTGGTACCAATCGACGATCCAGATTCCATAATCAATCGTCCTTCTTGTACGCCTTCCTCTAGTCGCATTCCCATATTCACCATTTCAGTGAAGTCGGTTGGAGCACTTGCAACCATTTTTTCATAGTAAAATGAGCTTAGGGTCTTTAAAAACATTTTGGTCATCTCTTTTTCTTCCATAGGAGGAGAGATTTGGGCGGCAACCTCACGCCATCTTTGTGCATACTCTTTGAAAGACTCTTTCTCCTTTTGTGCCATGGCTCGAAGTTGGTCTCTATCAGGAGCCATGTCGACATTATACTTGTATTGTCGAATGAACGCTTCTACAAGGTCATCAAAAGAACTGATATGAGTACTATCCAATCCCATATACCATTTCAAAGCAGCACCAGTTAGACTATCTTGAAAATAGTGGATCAATAACTTATCATCATCAGTATGAGTGGCCATCTTTCTGCAGTACATGGTCAAATGGCTCTGAGGACATGAACTCCCTTTATACTTTTCAAAATCAGGCACTTTAAACTTGGCAGGTATTTTCACATTTGGCACAAGACACATATCATAAGCATTCTTTCCAAATGAATTTTTCCCTTTAAGGGCCTTAATCTCCTTTCGCATCTCTTGGAATTGATCTTGGAAATCATCGTAAACTTCACCTTTTTCATTGGGCTCAACTTGGTAAATGGGTTCCCCAGCTTGTGGCACGGTATGTACCAGGGGTGGAATCACGGTCATTATAGGAGTAGTTTGAGCAGCTCCAGTAAAAGGATGGTATCCCTCTGGCATAAAGTTGTAAGACATGCCCCCAGGGTAGCCATTAGGCATCTGATAGTGAGAGGGATCAGTGGTAGGAGCCATAGAAACAGTAGCAGTAGAAACTTCGCAAATCGTAGTAGTTTGGACTTCAATTTGTGTTTGAGTGGCATGAGGAGATGGAGGAGGTGATGGTTGATTCCGAGCAGCCACTAAGCTTTCCACCAAAGCAGTTAATCTTTCCACCCCAACTCGAAGAGTAGTTACTTCGTCACGGAATTCATGATTCTCTTGTTCAAGGTCTTCCATCTTTCTGTCGAGTAAGGCTTCGCGTCTGATAAGGATGTCTGGGAATCAGCTTGACGATTGATGGTGACTGGATGAAAGAGACAGCTGGAATGAGGTACAAGGACAACATGGATGTATGCATGATGCAAATGATATGTCATGCAATGTTGGATGCAAAGCATGGTAACAGAACAACCTATCGGAAGGCTCCTTAAGTTAGGATAGTTCTAAGTTCTTTACCCAAGAATCCCCTCACAAGGTTAGCTCTAGAGTTTTTGGATATAATGGTTCCTAGAGGCACCCAAGCATTATCAGAATATTGTTATGCGACAGGTGAACCATCTTATGACAAATTCATGAATATGCATCCTCTAGGCGAGGTTATTGTACCAATCATACAAGGAGTGCACCTTGGGGATCGATACATAACGTCTATTGATGGAACGGGTTCTAAAGGTCCTTGGAATTAACGACAAAATCAGATTTCGGTCATGCGATAGGCGAACCATCTTATGACAAATCTCATGACTAAGTCTCCTCCAAGTGGGGTTTTCGTATTAGCCATTCAAGGTGTTCACCTTGGGGACTAGCACTACACAACCACCTCCTAACTTATGTTTTTCTCTTGTTTTTCAAAAGCTCGGGTTGAGAGCTTCACTCAGATATCATTCCCATTCCCACAGATGAATATATATGGCAATATAAATACAAGCAATAAACCAAGAGTAAAGAAACATAAATAACACAAGAGCAAAAGAATAAGCATAAAGAACATAGGAATAAACAAACAAAGACAAACACTTAAACATAAAACAAACTAAACTAGGGTTGACTCTCTTAAGATTTCTAACAGTCCCCAGCAGAGTCGCCAATTCTGTAGCGCTAAAAAATACTCGAGGTGTCTACACACTCGAAAAAGAACAGAGTCGCCACCGATCTTTATTTATTCCAATAGGAAAGGGAAAATGTCGAATAAAACCCATGAATAAAAACAAATGAATAAGACGGTCATCGCAACCAAATTAGGGTTCGGGAGTCGGTTAAGCAAGGGGAAGGTATTAGCACCCCTCACCTCCATCGTACTCGATGGGACCCATTTAATTAGTTTTATGAATGAGTGTTTGCGTGATGTTTGTGTTCTTTAGTTTATTAATCGAGAAAAGATAAAAGAAAGGTTTTTTAGGATTTTTATAATTATGAAGAAAAAGAAATGATTTTTTATTATTGTGAAAGGGAAAGGAAAGATTTTTTATTATTATGCTCGCCAAGACATTTGTATCTTGTGCCTACGTATTCCCTCGTGCAATGGGAAAGTCAGAGCGATCGTAGTTCGGATAAAAAACTACGAGTTTGTTGGTTAATTTTATGAAGGATGTTTAGTGTTTGGTTCAAAGGATCAAAGGTATTCAAGAGGTGTGCACTTCTTGTCACTCGATCACTTCGATTTAATTAAGAAAGAATTTTTAAAGTTTGATTCAAAGGATCAAAGGTATTCAAGAGGTGTGCACTTCTTGTCACTCGATCACTTCGATTTAATTAAGAAAGAATTTTATTTAATGTTTTAATCCAAAAGAATCAAGGTATTCAAGAGGTGTTCACTTCTTGTCACTTGTTCTCTTAATTTGTTTAATGAAAGGTTTTTTTTTTTAAAAAAAAGTGTTAATTCAAAAGAATCGAGGTATTCAAGAGGTGTACACTTCTTGTCACTCGATCTTTCGATGTGGTTAAGAAAAGAGATTTTGAAAAGAAACTCGACTTTGGATCGAAAAGTTTATTATAATCGCCTTGGCGTTGGACCAAGCGTTCGC
Source organism: Vicia villosa (assembly GCF_029867415.1). NCBI lineage: Eukaryota > Viridiplantae > Streptophyta > Magnoliopsida > Fabales > Fabaceae > Vicia > Vicia villosa. The sequence goes on along the minus strand of NC_081184.1, from coordinate 132,373,841 downwards.
GTCTAATCGCACTTGGGCGGAAAAGACAAACTTTGAAATGAAAAGACTTTGCGCTTGGGCGAAAAATGAAGTAATGAGTTTAAATTGTTTTTGAAGTTTTTGTGAGAAGTTTTGAAATTGACTCGACATTGGATCGAGTATTTTATTGAATAAAAATATTTTTTGAGGTTTTATATTAAAAGCTAAACTAAAACTAAAATTAAATTGGATGGGGTTGAAACAAGCAAACTAGCGGTGTGATGAAGCAAAACCCGATTTGGGCCCAAACTAAATAGTCCAAAGACTCAATTTGAAGAAAAAAAATAATAACCCTAAGATCTCTAATCACAAGACCAGCCGCCCCTTTTTACATTTTGCTATTTTCTGGAAAAAAACGTGAAAACACTTCCATCTTTCTAACAAATCTCTCTCACTGTGAGACAACGACAATGGGGAACGGCAGAGAAATGAAGGAACATCGCTCTCAATCTCTCTCAATCACTCTCGATTTCAGTCTCTCTCGATCAATCTCTCACGGTCTCAAGCTCACTTGGTTCTCTCATTCGATCTCTCCGTTCATCCTCACGGTTTCTCTCAATCGATCTCTCCGTTCATTACCAACAACAATTCAAACAAACATAAACCCTAGGCCCTAATTTCTCATTATGATTCGATTACAGTTACATGGAAATCAGATGCGGGAATAAAAAATAGGAGCAAGAACAAGAATTCCAGGTATACCTCTACGCTTTAAACGATTCTATCTCTTCTTCCATTCGCTGGCGTCTCCTTCTTCTATTTGTTGCGGTTGCTCTGTATCCGTTCTTCCTCTGTTTGTTGTGTAGTGTGCTCTGTGTAAACGTTGAGTGTGTTGAGAGCGTTGGGAGGTTATGTTTGTGTTCTGAGAATGGTTGGAGGGAGCTGTGTTGAATGTAATATTGGTTGAGCGAAGGTTATGTGTGTGAGTGTTGATAAATATTGGTGAGGGTATGAAGTTGAAGGTTTATGGTGAGCTGCCTGTGTGTGTGGTTGTGAGCAAGATGAAGGTGAGTTGATGTGAGTGAAGGTTTTGAGGTTTTTCTTGTGGCTGCCGATTCCTCCCCCTTTTTCATGAATGAAGTTGTCTTTATATAGGAAGAGCATTAGGGTTTGAATGAGAGTTTGAGATCAAAATTGGGGGGAAATTTGGAGAGGTTTTGAACAATTGTGATGCTCTGTTTTTATGATTTCTTGATGCAGGTTTGTGTGGTCCATTTTGGTGTATGATTTGGACTATCTTGGACAGAATTTGACTGTTTTTTTGGACTGTTTTGGCAGAGTTTTATAGGAGCAGCAACAAGGTTTTGAACTGGTGCAGAGTAGTGGAGAGGTGGAGCATAGTTTTACAGAGCAAGAGCAGCAGCAAGGCTGGTGGGGGAGCAGAGGCTTGTACCACCTTTTGTTTTATTGTGGACTTTTGAACTGATGATGGTGATGCGTGGAGATGAAATCAGGCCTCATGAAGAAACACTTTCTCCTTTTTTTTCTTTTTTTTCTGTTGTCATTTTGTACATGCTGGATGCAATTGTAAATCACATGGCTTGAGTCTCATTGTTTCTATTCAAAATTAAAGTTTGTAACAAAGACAAAAAAAGACTTGGGCCTTAATCCTTGCCATAGCCCAACCATTTATTTATGCATGAATTGGAATGGATTTGTAACAAAAATCTCATTGTTTTTATTATTTTTTTTAGATTTATTATTTAGTTTAATATTCATTTATTTAATAATCAAAATATGACATTTCAATTAGTAAATAAATCGATTATTTAAAATAAATAATAAAAGGATAATGGATGCAAATGAATGATCAGGTAAAGATGGTGCAAATGAATCTATTATGACTTGCTGCTATGTTGATGGATTGATTTATTAACAAATAAAAAACTTAGGTCAAAATTTAGGGTATGACAGATGCCCCTATTTAATTTTCTTTTGCCAGATAGCTTGAATGACTTTAGTCTTCGTGATATCAATGGCGGAAGAGAATTAAATACCGAAAGACCTAAATTTTGCCCTTTGACGCAGTGAGATGTTATGAATGCATGGATGTATGGATTCTTGACGGGGATATGAAAACGGAAAGTAAATCCCTGTGGGGGTTGATAAAATCATTGTGTGAAGGATTTCTAGTAGGAAAATTTGGTGGGGGGAAGTAGTGGTGCCAAGAAGTCGTTTTCAACCAGAGGATTGAGTTTGGTTAACAAAGGGCTGATTCTCAACCAGTGGATTGAGCCTAAACAAAAGAGAAAGCTGACACCAACTGGTGAATCGATAAAATATCAACTAGTGAGTTGATTCCAAAAAAAGAAATTATCATCAATCAGTGGACGGGTGAAAAGTAGACACGTCGTCCTCAAAAAGTAGATTGAGTTCGAACAAAAAGAAATAAGAAATGCGTCAACCAGTGGATTGATGGGAGTAAACAAAATGTCATCAACTATTGAGTTGACTTTAAAACAAAACATGACTAATATTAACCAGTGGATTAATGAAGGTGAAACAAATTTGTTGTCAACTGGTGAGTTGACTCTATCAACCAGCGGATTGACAAAGAAAAACTGCTTTCAGCCAGTGGGTTGCTTTGATCTAAGCGGAAAGTAAATGATTGACTGTAACCAGCGGGTTAACAAGATGAACGATAAATTTCGACCAGTGGGTTGGCAAAACAAGTGAGGTTCATTCAGTGGATTGACACGAAAAATGATTAATTTCAACCAGTGGGTTGTTAAACAAGACGATCTTCAATCAGTGGATTGACAAGGAAAAAGATAAACTTCAACCAGTGGGTTGACAGAGCAAGTGATATTCAATCAGTGGATTGACACGAAAAATGATTGATTTCAACCTGTGGGTCGACAAAACAAGTGATATTCAATCAGTGGATTGACATGGAAAAAGATAAACTTCAACTAGTGGGTTGACAAAGCAAGTTATATTCAATCAGTGGATTGACATGAAAAATGATTAATTTCAACCTGTGGGTCGACAAAACAAGTGATATTCAATCAGTGGATTGACACGGAAAAAGATAAACTTCAACCAGTGGGTTGACAAAGCAAGTTATATTCAATCAGTGGATTGACATGAAAAATGATTAATTTCAACCTGTGGGTCGACAAAACAAGTGATATTCAATCAGTGGATTGACACGGAAAAAGATAAACTTCAACCAGTGGGTTGACAAAGCAAGTTATATTCAATCAGTGGATTGACATGAAAAATGATTAATTTCAACCAGTGGGTCGACAAAACAAGATAATAACTTTCAACCGGCAGGCTGACAAGAAGTGGGAAAACTTTCCTCAACCAGTGGGTCGATAGGAAGTGAAAGATTAATCTTCTACCAATGAGTTGATTCAAATGATGAGAAAATGTTTGGTCCCAACCAGAGGGTTGAAAAAACAAATGACTTTCAATCAGCGGACTGACAACAGTTTAAAAATACAAAAATGAACATAATGGTTCTCGACCAGTAGGCTGATTCAAAAGACCAGAAGGTAAATGATCAATTTCAACCAGTGGGTTGGAAAAGGTTAACAAGCATGTTCTCAACCAGTGGATTGACAAGAAAATAATGACATTGTTGGGGATTAAGAATCCATGTATGCTTTGTGCTGATGGATGATATCTTTTTTTGCGCATACTGGTGCATATGAAATGATGCATGTGACGATTGATCAATGTAAGCAATGAGTTTACTAGATGTGTGTCAATGGGCTATGAAGAATTTTCTTCGGGTACCTATGGTGGGTCGAGTTTTGTTTTTAGTGGAAAATACCGAGCAAGATTGAGCTTTATGCTCGTAGGTGATATGGAAGGTGCCCCATGAATTATATGCATGATTATATGATTAATGAATGCATGTTATGACTGAATGTTTCAATGGGTGTCCCAATGGGGGGCATGAGAAAGGTTCTCTGGTACACTTTGTGAAATAGAAGAGGTCCTTTGGTAGGACTTTTTTGCAAGCATGATTCCCAACACCAATTATGAGCTTAAGGGCCGCTTGATATGACATAGTCTGTTTTGACTGCTTGAAGGAGAGATCTTGGCCTTGATTTGCCCCAGAATGCTGAGTATATGGAGAAACTTGCTTCAACCAAAATTTGGATTCAAACTGATAATCATGATATGGCATGCCCCAGTCCTTGGGAACTTTGAAGTGGGGTGCCCCTGAATGATGGTTTTTTGAAGTGATGCAACCCTGATGGTTCCACTATAGGCTCTTCAAATGACTTCCATTATTGGAACTTTCTTGATGGAAAGTGCTTAATTACAAATGAAACTATTCAATTCAAAATGGTAATTTTAATGCGACGTGCATGCAAATTTTGAAAACAAATCATTTATTGAAATGAAATTGTGGTATTCGATGAATAAATCCGTATGAGAATGAAAGTTTGAAATTCAAGATGTGAAAGATGATGTGATAGCGTGGTATCGAAACAAATGATTAGCAAATATTCAGGAGTCAGGTTAACGCAACCTTGCTTTAGTATGCTTTCAAAAGAAACCTTGCTTCAATTAGGACTTTGGAAGGTTGTAACGTGGCCAGGTTCAGGGTTTAAGAAACAATGGATATAGGCTCAAATTTTGATTTTAACCCACCCATTCTTCGTGATGTACTCCAATCCTAAGTTCAGTTAACTGACTCATGTATTCAATTTCCAAGAAGGATTACGAATGATGCTTGAGAACCAATAGATTCTAAGGTGATAGTCACCTATTCTTCTTTGGGAAGTCACACAAGTTTGTTTTTGCTTTTCTTCTTTTGATAATGATCTTCTGATCTCTTTTATTTTGACTTTTGTATCCCTAATTTTTTTCGCCTAAGTCTCCTTTTTAGGTTTTGACTTAGCGGGCTTTTCTTTTGAATGATTTTTTTTTTTTGAACAACTTGTGTGACAATTGTTCAATGATTAGGGAGGAGTATGACTGCCCCACTGATGGTTCAGGAAAGACAACCGTTATGAGTTTTGAATATTCATTACTTCTTCGACATAGTGTACGAAGAGAGGATACGGTTGAACCTTTGGTCGGGAATGGTTCCCATGAAATGATTCTCTTGGAAATCATATGCATTAGCCATTTTAACTGAACAACTACCCTGCCCCAGGTTTTGATTAAGGGTTTCAATTGCGTGCAGAAAGAAAACACCTACTTCTAAGGCTCAAAGGGGTTAACGAGGGATTATCATCCTTATATCTCCAGTGTTTGGGGATTTGAAAGAATGCCTGTACATCATCAACAAAGTTTTATTTGAAAGCACACTGATGCAAATTGGGTATTTCGTTTATCATCATCCTCCAATACTTGCTTAAACAAAAGTAAGATAGAGAAAAGGAAATAGGAGAAACATAAACATAATTTTTTCATTTTTTTTAGGAAACAAAATAAAATAAAAGGAAGAAAGAGTGAATACGAATGGACCGATTCAAAACTTGTATGCTCATTTCATTAATATTACCATTAAAGTTAACAATGTTCAAAAACAAATAAACACTTAGCAAACAAGTGAAAAACGAAATGCAAATGATAAAAAGTGGCTCAATGATCTGCTTTGATCCATTGGCTTTAGGAATGTTCTTGGTGTCTCAGCATTGATCATGGCATAGGACCAATATCCTTGAAAGAGAGTATCTTTTTGTCAACCAGATCTTGAACTTTTTCTTTCAGGACGTTGCAATCTTCAATGGAGTGACCTGATATCCCACTATGAAAATCACACTTGACGTTTGGATTGTATTCCTTGGGAAATGGAAACTTTGCAGGTCGGGTTGGTCTGGGAGCTATTGCTTTCCTCTCGATTAGATATGGCCATAGCTGAGCGTAGGTCATAGGAATTGGGTCAATGCGGCGATCCTCCTTCTGCTGGTTCCTTTGAGGTTTATTCTGATTCTGTTGACGATTCTGATTCCGTTGACGATTCTGATTCTGAGTTGCATTCTGAGGAGCATTTTGTGAAGAATTATGAGGGAGAGCTTCCCATGGCTGTTGGTATGGTTGCTTGAATTGTGCGGCCGCAACATATGGATACTGATCGTACGGTATGAATGGTGCTTGTTGATAAGCTAAGGGTTGGCGGGAATGTGAGTTCTGAGGCTCGCCATCAATTGCAAAAGCAATAGTTTCATCTTCCCACTTCTTCTGAAAGTTGTTTCCATATTTCTTGGTACCAATCGACGATCCAGATTCCATAATCAATCGTCCTTCTCGTACGCCTTCCTCTAGTCGCATTCCCATATTCACCATTTCAGTGAAGTCGGTTGGAGCACTTGCAACCATTTTTTCATAGTAAAATGAGCTTAGGGTCTTTAAAAACATTTTGGTCATCTCTTTTTCTTCCATAGGAGGAGAGATTTGGGCGGCAACCTCACGCCATCTTTGTGCATACTCTTTGAAAGACTCTTTCTCCTTTTGTGCCATGGCTCGAAGTTGGTCTCTATCAGGAGCCATGTCGACATTATACTTGTATTGTCGAATGAACGCTTCTACAAGGTCATCAAAAGAACTGATATGAGTACTATCCAATCCCATATACCATTTCAAAGCAGCACCAGTTAGACTATCTTGAAAATAGTGGATCAATAACTTATCATCATCAGTATGAGTGGCCATCTTTCTGCAGTACATGGTCAAATGGCTCTGAGGACATGAACTCCCTTTATACTTTTCAAAATCAGGCACTTTAAACTTGGCAGGTATTTTCACATTTGGCACAAGACACATATCATAAGCATTCTTTCCAAATGAATTTTTCCCTTTAAGGGCCTTAATCTCCTTTCGCATCTCTTGGAATTGATCTTGGAAATCATCGTAAACTTCACCTTTTTCATTGGGCTCAACTTGGTAAATGGGTTCCCCAGCTTGTGGCACGGTATGTACCAGGGGTGGAATCACGGTCATTATAAGAGTAGTTTGAGCAGCTCCAGTAAAAGGATGGTATCCCTCTGGCATAAAGTTGTAAGACATGCCCCCAGGGTAGCCATTAGGCATCTGATAGTGAGAGGGATCAGTGGTAGGAGCCATAGAAACAATAGCAGTAGAAACTTCGCAAATCGTAGTAGTTTGGACTTCAATTTGTGTTTGAGTGGCACGAGGAGATGGAGGAGGTGATGGTTGATTCCGAGCAGCCACTAAGCTTTCCACCAAAGCAGTTAATCTTTCCACCCCAACTCGAAGAGTAGTTACTTCGTCACGGAATTCATGATTCTCTTGTTCAAGGTCTTCCATCTTTCTGTCGAGTAAGGCTTCGCGTCTGATAAGGATGTCTGGGAATCAGCTTGACGATTGATGGTGACTGGATGAAAGAGACAGCTGGAATGAGGTACAAGGACAACATGGATGTATGCATGATGCAAATGATATGTCATGCAATGTTGGATGCAAAGCATGGTAACAGAACAACCTATCGGAAGGCTCCTTAAGTTAGGATAGTTCTAAGTTCTTTACCCAAGAATCCCCTCACAAGGTTAGCTCTAGAGTTTTTGGATATAATGGTTCCTAGAGGCACCCAAGCATTATCAGAATATTGTTATGCGACAGGTGAACCATCTTATGACAAATTCATGAATATGCATCCTCTAGGCGAGGTTATTGTACCAATCATACAAGGAGTGCACCTTGGGGATCGATACATAACGTCTATTGATGGAACGGGTTCTAAAGGTCCTTGGAATTAACGACAAAATCAGATTTCGGTCATGCGATAGGCGAACCATCTTATGACAAATCTCATGACTAAGTCTCCTCCAAGTGGGGTTTTCGTATTAGCCATTCAAGGTGTTCACCTTGGGGACTAGCACTACACAACCACCTCCTAACTTATGTTTTTCTCTTGTTTTTCAAAAGCTCGGGTTGAGAGCTTCACTCAGATATCATTCCCATTCCCACAGATGAATATATATGGCAATATAAATACAAGCAATAAACCAAGAGTAAAGAAACATAAATAACACAAGAGCAAAAGAATAAGCATAAAGAACATAGGAATAAACAAACAAAGACAAACACTTAAACATAAAACAAACTAAACTAGGGTTGACTCTCTTAAGATTTCTAACAGTCCCCAGCAGAGTCGCCAATTCTGTAGCGCTAAAAAATACTCGAGGTGTCTATACACTCGAAAAAGAACAGAGTCGCCACCGATCTTTATTTATTCCAATAGGAAAGGGAAAATGTCGAATAAAACCCATGAATAAAAACAAATGAATAAGACGGTCATCGCAACCAAATTAGGGTTCGGGAGTCGGTTAAGCAAGGGGAAGGTATTAGCACCCCTCACCTCCATCGTACTCGATGGGACCCATTTAATTAGTTTTATGAATGAGTGTTTGCGTGATGTTTGTGTTCTTTAGTTTATTAATCGAGAAAAGATAAAAGAAAGGTTTTTTAGGATTTTTATAATTATGAAGAAAAAGAAATGATTTTTTATTATTGTGAAAGGGAAAGGAAAGATTTTTTATTATTATGCTCGCCAAGACATTTGTATCTTGTGCCTACGTATTCCCTCGTGCAATGGGAAAGTCAGAGCGATCGTAGTTCGGATAAAAAACTACGAGTTTGTTGGTTAATTTTATGAAGGATGTTTAGTGTTTGGTTCAAAGGATCAAAGGTATTCAAGAGGTGTGCACTTCTTGTCACTCGATCACTTCGATTTAATTAAGAAAGAATTTTTAAAGTTTGATTCAAAGGATCAAAGGTATTCAAGAGGTGTGCACTTCTTGTCACTCGATCACTTCGATTTAATTAAGAAAGAATTTTATTTAATGTTTTAATCCAAAAGAATCAAGGTATTCAAGAGGTGTTCACTTCTTGTCACTTGTTCTCTTAATTTGTTTAATGAAAGGTTTTTTTTTTTAAAAAAAAAGTGTTAATTCAAAAGAATCGAGGTATTCAAGAGGTGTACACTTCTTGTCACTCGATCTTTCGATGTGGTTAAGAAAAGAGATTTTGAAAAGAAACTCGACTTTGGATCGAAAAGTTTATTATAATCGCCTTGGCGTTGGACCAAGCGTTCGCGTCTAATCGCACTTGGGCGGAAAAGACAAACTTTGAAATGAAAAGACTTTGCGCTTGGGCGAAAAATGAAGTAATGAGTTTAAATTGTTTTTGAAGTTTTTGTGAGAAGTTTTGAAATTGACTCGACATTGGATCGAGTATTTTATTGAATAAAAATATTTTTTGAGGTTTTATATTAAAAGCTAAACTAAAACTAAAATTAAATTGGATGGGGTTGAAACAAGCAAACTAGCGGTGTGATGAAGCAAAACCCGATTTGGGCCCAAACTAAATAGTCCAAAGACTCAATTTGAAGAAAAAAAATAATAACCCTAAGATCTCTAATCACAAGACCAGCCGCCCCTTTTTACATTTTGCTATTTTCTGGAAAAAAACGTGAAAACACTTCCATCTTTCTAACAAATCTCTCTCACTGTGAGACAACGACAATGGGGAACGGCAGAGAAATGAAGGAACATCGCTCTCAATCTCTCTCAATCACTCTCGATTTCAGTCTCTCTCGATCAATCTCTCACGGTCTCAAGCTCACTTGGTTCTCTCATTCGATCTCTCCGTTCATCCTCACGGTTTCTCTCAATCGATCTCTCCGTTCATTACCAACAACAATTCAAACAAACATAAACCCTAGGCCCTAATTTCTCATTATGATTCGATTACAGTTACATGGAAATCAGATGCGGGAATAAAAAATAGGAGCAAGAACAAGAATTCCAGGTATACCTCTACGCTTTAAACGATTCTATCTCTTCTTCCATTCGCTGGCGTCTCCTTCTTCTATTTGTTGCGGTTGCTCTGTATCCGTTCTTCCTCTGTTTGTTGTGTAGTGTGCTCTGTGTAAACGTTGAGTGTGTTGAGAGCGTTGGGAGGTTATGTTTGTGTTCTGAGAATGGTTGGAGGGAGCTGTGTTGAATGTAATATTGGTTGAGCGAAGGTTATGTGTGTGAGTGTTGATAAATATTGGTGAGGGTATGAAGTTGAAGGTTTATGGTGAGCTGCCTGTGTGTGTGGTTGTGAGCAAGATGAAGGTGAGTTGATGTGAGTGAAGGTTTTGAGGTTTTTCTTGTGGCTGCCGATTCCTCCCCCTTTTTCATGAATGAAGTTGTCTTTATATAGGAAGAGCATTAGGGTTTGAATGAGAGTTTGAGATCAAAATTGGGGGGAAATTTGGAGAGGTTTTGAACAATTGTGATGCTCTGTTTTTATGATTTCTTGATGCAGGTTTGTGTGGTCCATTTTGGTGTATGATTTGGACTATCTTGGACAGAATTTGACTGTTTTTTTGGACTGTTTTGGCAGAGTTTTATAGGAGCAGCAACAAGGTTTTGAACTGGTGCAGAGTAGTGGAGAGGTGGAGCATAGTTTTACAGAGCAAGAGCAGCAGCAAGGCTGGTGGGGGAGCAGAGGCTTGTACCACCTTTTGTTTTATTGTGGACTTTTGAACTGATGATGGTGATGCGTGGAGATGAAATCAGGCCTCATGAAGAAACACTTTCTCCTTTTTTTTCTTTTTTTTCTGTTGTCATTTTGTACATGCTGGATGCAATTGTAAATCACATGGCTTGAGTCTCATTGTTTCTATTCAAAATTAAAGTTTGTAACAAAGACAAAAAAAGACTTGGGCCTTAATCCTTGCCATAGCCCAACCATTTATTTATGCATGAATTGGAATGGATTTGTAACAAAAATCTCATTGTTTTTATTATTTTTTTTAGATTTATTATTTAGTTTAATATTCATTTATTTAATAATCAAAATATGACACTTCAATTAGTAAATAAATCGATTATTTAAAATAAATAATAAAAGGATAATGGATGCAAATGAATGATCAGGTAAAGATGGTGCAAATGAATCTATTATGACTTGCTGCTATGTTGATGGATTGATTTATTAACAAATAAAAAACTTAGGTCAAAATTTAGGGTATGACAGGAGCAATTGGCTCGCCGGGCGAAGCAGAAATACTCAAAAATGTGATTTGCTACTGCCTGGAGTCGCCGGGCGAACCGTTTGCGTCGTCGGGCGAAGCGGTACTGATTGAAACCCGTTTTAAGGGCCAAAAACACATTTTTTAGGTTATGGTTGGATATTTTAGAGCTCCAATCCATCCAATAGCATTTTTTGAGTGGAAAGATGCTAGAAAACACATTGGAGCTGTCAAATGGATGATCCGGGGTTGAATCCTTCATATTGAATCCTTCATCAATCGGAGCCGACAAACCGAGAGATTTTTGGGTTTTTCTTCTTTTCTTCTCTTTGTGGTTTCATTTGTGGGTTTTGTGTAGATCTACTATGATCTCATGTATATTTGTTGACTATTATGTTATATAAATCTTGCTTTCATATTTTTATGGATTATTGTCTTAGATTATTGCTTTGTGGCTATGTGTTTGAGTTGCTATAGAGATGTAGGGCTCTAATGCTTATCTAGGATGATTTTCTATTAACTTAATTGGAGAGATGGATTAGGTTGATAATCACTTAGTGTCAGTGCTTAATGGGTCTGAGTGGTCGTGTTTGTCTGAGAGATCGACATTTACGGGAAGCTCGGATTTCTCATGTGTTGTTTAGGTGTCTGAGAGATCGTCACTTAGATAATGTTGTGGGTTGTGTTGTTGACATGTGGTAATATTGATAGGTTACAAGTTGAGTATATTTGGTCAATAAGTTTAAGTTTGTGAAGAGTAGATTATATGCAATACTTGATAGTTTCTTCTATTTGAAGAATGAATTTATTTTATGTTCATATGTTATATTTTCCTTGTTTACTTTCAACCCATTCAATCCAAACTCATAACTATGGAAACTGTTGAACGGCAGTTCAATGCACTAGTCCCTGTGGAGACGATAAATTCCCGGATAAATACTTCCAAAACTTTTGTTGCTTGCCGCTTTACCGCCTCCAACAAAATGGCGCCGTTGCCGGGGATTGGTGTTTTATTGAATTGGCATTGCAATAGTTTCTTTGGTTTGGAGTTTTGTATATATTGAACATATTGTATATTCTTACTTGTCTATATTTGTGTATATGTTTACTATACTTTCACATGTTTTCTATACTTGTACATTTGTTATATTATTGTTTGTTTTCCTTTCACGTTTGCTTGTGTGTGGTTAGGAATAGCCAGACGGAAGTAACTTGAAGGAACGTTCTTAAATAACAGGCGTCGAGCTAACGACGTAAAACAAGCGCTTGTTGGGAGGCACCCCAACGTTTGTAAATTGTTATAATTTTTTCTTTAGTTTTTGATTGTTTGTGTTCAAAGTTTGGCTCGATAGCTTGAGGTCGCAATTGGTGATTTATCAAGTTTGATCGTTGCGACTTGCGGATGTATGGTAATGATAGAGTTTAACATTTTGTACACGTTCGAGGTATGTGTTTATCACTTTCTAGATTGTAGCATATTCATGATACTTAGGCTTTTTGCAACTTGTATGCCATTCATTCTTTCGTATACTTGTTCATTTGTGAATCACTTTAGTTCCCAACCTTTTTGTGAGGAAGCTTTCCATTGTTTACATATGCGGGAGACCACAATTCTTGTTTTAACTAGATGTTATTATGTTTAATCTTTTGTTTGTATTGACTTTGTGAAAGCATGAAAATGATCAAGGCATTTTGTTTGATTTTGAGCACAACTACCTTAGCCATATTGTCATTTCACCTTGTGAGTGTGTGATCTTTTGTTAACCCCCTTTGAGCTTTTTGTCATTATCCATTTCGCTTTTTGAACTTGAGAATTAGTTCGCTTTTTGGTGGATTTTGATTGTTGTTTTTTCTTGAACCCTCAACCTTTTGTTGTTGTATGAGTTTTTACCTTGCCTTAGTAAGTGGGAGTATTCATTGTATAACGTTGGTTGAATTCAAGTTGGGGAGAGCATTGATTATGTGCTTGTTTGGTTGGTTGAGTATGTGTTGAGGAAAGGAAAAAGAAAAAAAGAAAGAAAGAAAAATAAAGAAAGAGAAAAATAGAAAAAGAAAGAAAAAGAAAAAGAAAGAAAAAAGAGGAAAAGCTTTGAAAAATAGTAAGACAAAGAGTATGGAATAAATTGTGCTAATAAGTTTTGTGTTTGGTATGAAACTTGTGATGATGAAGAAGTGTGATTTAAATTATATTGTGTGAAACTTTGTGGAAGTAATTACTCCCTTAGTTTTAGGCAAGTTTTTGTTTCATTTAGCTTTAGGACTTATCACTTGTTTGTTTACCGAGCCGCATTACAACCTTGAAAAGCCCTTGTGATTTATGTTTTCATGTGTCAATGTGAATTTTTGAGATAAATGCATAATTTTGTCTATTGTTTGCAAGATTGTTGGATGAGTGAAAATTCTTCATTTTGTGTTTTTCATCTACCGATGATTCTTTTTGCTAGGTATGATTCATATGTGAACTTGCATTGTTTTAGAATGTTTGGCATAAATTTTGTATTTAGCATTGGTTTCATGTTTTTATGTTATCATCAAAGTAGTGGTAAGTAGTATACTTTGTGTGTACCGTTTTTGATTGAGCCATACATTTGTTTCCTTCTTTAAAACTTGTCGTTTCGTGATTCTTTGATTGATCTTTTTGTCATTTCGAGTTGTTTAGTTTTGTTCGAGGACAAACTTTCTTTTGAGTGAGATTTGTTTGTTTCTTGTTTGAGGACAAACAAGTCTAAGTTGGGGAGAGTTTGATGAGTGGTAAATTGTTGTGAATTTGAGTGTGAATAATTAGCACTCATCAGCTTATAAATGCATTTGCTTTTCGTCAATAAACCTTAACTTTAGTGTATATTTGGTATAGTTTACGTTATAGTGTATATATTGCGTTATCGTGTAAATATCATTGAGTTTAATTGTTTTCATCTTATTTTTGTAGGTATTCAAGCATTGATATTTATTCATAGTTAGATAGAGCATTGAATAAGCTTTCCAACGCTTCAAACCGGGCGAAAATCGGAGTTACGGTTCTCAAGTTATGGCCGAAACAGTGCAGAATTTTTGCTGTTCTGGTGTACTTCGCCGGGCGGAGCAATTGGCTCGCCGGGCGAAGCAGAAATACTCAAAAATGTGATTTGCTACTGCCTGGAGTCGCCGGGCGAACCGTTTGCGTCGCCGGGCGAAGCGGTACTGACTGAAACCCGTTTTAAGGGCCAAAAACACATTTTTTAGGTTATGGTTGGATATTTTAGAGCTCCAATCCATCCAATAGCATTTTTTGAGTGGAAAGATGCTAGAAAACACATTGGAGCTGTCAAATGGATGATCCGGGGTTGAATCCTTCATCAATCGGAGCCGACAAACCGGGAGATTTTTGGGTTTTTCTTCTTTTCTTCTCTTTGTGGTTTCATTTGTGGGTTTTGTGTAGATCTACTATGATCTCATGTATATTTGTTGACTATTATGTTATATAAATCTTGCTTTCATATTTTTATGGATTATTGTCTTAGATTATTGCTTTGTGGCTATGTGTTTGAGTTGCTATAGAGATGTAGGGCTCTAATGCTTATCTAGGATGATTTTCTATTAACTTAATTGCAGAGATGGATTAGGTTGATAATCACTTAGTGTCAGTGCTTAATGCGTCTGAGTGGTCGTGTTTGTCTGAGAGATCGACATTTACGGGAAGCTCGGATTTCTCATGTGTTGTTTAGGTGTCTGAGAGATCGTCACTTAGATAATGTTGTGGGTTGTGTTGTTGACATGTGGTAATATTGATAGGTTACAAGTTGAGTATATTTGGTCAATAAGTTTAAGTTTGTGAAGAGTAGATTATATGCAATACTTGATAGTTTCTTCTATTTGTAGAATGAATTTATTTTATGTTTATATGTTATATTTTCCTTGTTTACTTTCAATCCATTCAATCCAAACTCATAACTATGGAAACTGTTGAACGGCAGTTCAATGCACTAGTCCCTGTGGAGACGATAAATTCCCGGATAAATACTTCCAAAACTTTTGTTGCTTGCCGCTTTACCGCCTCCAACAAAATGGCGCCGTTGCCGGGGATTGGTGTTTTATTGAATTTGCATTGCAATAGTTTCTTTGGTTTGGAGTTTTGTATATATTGAACATATTGTATATTCTTACTTGTCTATATTTGTGTATATGTTTACTATACTTTCACATGTTTTCTATACTTGTACATTTGTTATATTATTGTTTGTTTTCCTTTCACGTTTGCTTGTGTGTGGTTAGGAATAGCCGGACGGAAGTAACTTGAAGGAACGTTCTTAAATAACAGGCGTCGAGCTAACGACGTAAAACAAGCACAAATTTGATACTGCAAAATGAAAATATATATATATATATTACAAAGAATAATTTGACCCGAGACTTCCAAGCAATAAATATAGTATATGAAATAAAAAACAATAAAACTCAAAATAAGATATTTCAAAAATAATAATAATTAATAAGTTTTTTTTTACAAATTTTTTTAAATGAACCTAATATGTCCGCATGCATTTCTCTAAATATTTTAGATAATTATTTATAAGAAGATTTAAATCAATGCTTTAGACGACATATCTGCAAACTACTTTTACGATCAATAGAGAATCAAATCAATTAAAGTATAATCTTTGTATCAATCAAAACAATAAATAATTTTTTTTCCTTCTAACATAAATCAACTACTATATATATATATATATATATATATATATATATATATATATATATATATATATATATATATATATATATATATATATATATATATATATATATATATATATATATATATATATATATATATATACAAAGAATATTTGACCCGAGACTTCCAAGCAATAACTCTCAAACCACTTGTTGTGAAAATAACTCTAGTATATGGAACAAAACACAATAAAAATCAAAATAAGATATTTCAAAAATAATAATAATTAATGTCTCACTATGTAAGCATATCCAAAGAAGAAGAAAATAAAGTTGACGAGGACACACCTATAATGTATTTATTCTGGTTCAATTAAATTAATATATTCAAGAGGAGCAACATCTCATGGATCCACTATATTTCACGAGAGATTATAAGATGAGTTACAAAAAATAATCGTTTCAAGTTTATAAGAATATCTTTTATTTTTTATTCAAGTTTTTTTCAATGTCATCCCCATTCAATATATGAATTACACAAATAAAAAATGTTTAAACGTTCATTCAAATCTACAATTCTTGTTTGAATTTAAAAACATTTATAAATAACAATTAACAATTTAGATTTCATAAAGTTTCTTGTTTGAATTTCCGCTAATAATTAACAATTATTGTGTTGAATCAGATTTTAAATTTATAATATTAATAACAAAATTTAACTCCTGTGAATATATTTCATAAAGTTTCTTGTTTGAATTTCCGCTAATAATTAACAATTATTGTGTTGAATCAGATTTTAAATTTTCTATATAAATAATTTTAAAAAAAAAATGTTCAAATTTTATAAAATTTCTAATTTCTTTTTGTTTCAATAAATTTAACTTATTTTCCAATTCCTTTTTCATATCATTGACTAACCTTAGGCTATATAAATGCCATAAGATAAGGGATCTAGTAACAAACTCTAGCACAAATACAAATATGATACTATACAAAGTAGGTCTACTTATAAACCATAATAATTGAAAATAGGGTAAGACCTTTATGTAGTTTAGGCTAAAGCGCACATTTGATTAGGGTAAGAAAATAGTAAAAACACAATAAATTAACTTAATTTCCATAACATTGATCCATCAATTCATACATTACTTAACAAATCTTGGCGACAAATTGGACAAGTTGTTTTCCCTCCATGTAACCAAGAATTGAGACATGATGAATGAAATTCATGAGCACACAAACCAAAAGGTTGAATCAACTCTCCTTTTTTAAATTCTTCCATGCAAATCGGACAGTTCGCAGTTCCATCATCTCCTTTAAAAGTTTTAAGGACTGGAAGCTCTTTTATCACACGTCTAGCATTCTCTGCTCTTCTATTAAACGAAACTTCAACTCCGGCTCCTCGTCTATCATGATTCATGCTAGCTCGAGCATTTTGATTTCTTATAATTTCATGTTGATTCCTTATGAGAATTCTGACTTCTTGTCTTTCATGATTCATGCTAGATCGAGTATTTTGATTTCTTAAAATTTCAGATTGATTTCGCCTGAATTCTTCCGCGAGTGTCCTGTTTAAATCTTTTTCTACGCATACATCACACATTATTAGACATAGAAATAATAAGATTGATGGCAAAAACATAAAAAATTCTAATACTAATTCCGAAGCCATATTCTATTAGTGAATAAAGAGATTTAAATCAATGAAATTTTTTTTGGGTGAATGAATGGGGTTTTAGTAAAACAATGGCCTTTCACTTTGTAATTTATAATTTATAAGTGAGCTTTGAAGGAATTTTATTTGTTCAAAAATTATATTTCCACCCGAAATATATTCCTTATTTTTCTTAACGGTTGTTTCCTAAATAGTATATATTCAAATTCAAAGAAAAAATATCAATTCTCAAATATAAGGTTATTTCAACTTTTTGTTACAGATTATTTTCAAATTCTTAAACTATCTTTTGTCGATGAACAAAATAGTCTTTATTTTAGGCACAAATGAGAGTGATTTTCTACTTTCTGTTTTAAAATTTTAAAAATTATAAATAGTTTCAATTTTAAAATTTTAAAAATTAAAGTTAATTTGAAAATTTTAAATATATATTATAAATATATAGTATTTATTTAATAGTAATTTAAAGATTAGTGGTTGAATTTATCAAATAATAATAATAATAATAATAATAATAATAATAATAATAATAATAATAATAATAATAATAATAATAATAATAATAATAATAATAATAATAATAATAATAATAATAATAATAATAATAATAATAATAATAATATTAATAATAATAATAATAATAATAATAATAATAATAATAATAATAATAATAATAATAATAATAATATTAATAATATTAATAATAATATTAATAATATTAATAATAATAATAATAATAATAATAATAATAATAATAATAATAATAATAATAATAATAATAATAATAATAATAATAATAATAATAATAATAATAATAATAATAATAATAATAATAATAATAATAATAATAATAATAATAATAATAATAATAATAATAATAATAATAATAATAATAATAATAATAATAATAATAATAATAATAATAATAATAATAATAATAATAATAATAATAATAATAATAATAATAATAATAATAATAATAATAATAATAATAATAATAATAATAATAATAATAATAATAATAATAATAATAATAATAATAATAATAATAATAATAATAATAATAATAATAATAATAATAATAATAATAATAATAATAATAATAATAATAATAATAATAATAATAATAATAATAATAATAATAATAATAATAATAATAATAATAATAATAATAATAATAATAATAATAATAATAATAATAATAATAATAATAATAATAATAATAATAATAATAATAATAATAATAATAATAATAATAATAATAATAATAATAATAATAATAATAATAATAATAATAATAATAATAATAATAATAATAATAATAATAATAATAATAATAATAATAATAATAATAATAATAATAATAATAATAATAATAATAATAATAATAATAATAATAATAATAATAATAATAATAATAATAATAATAATAATAATAATAATAATAATAATAATAATAATAATAATAATAATAATAATAATAATAATAATAATAATAATAATAATAATAATAATAATAATAATAATAATAATAATAATAATAATAATAATAATAATAATAATAATAATAATAATAATAATAATAATAATAATAATAATAATAATAATAATAATAATAATAATAATAATAATAATAATAATAATAATAATAATAATAATAATAATAATAATAATAATAATAATAATAATAATAATAATAATAATAATAATAATAATAATAATAATAATAATAATAATAATAATAATAATAATAATAATAATAATAATAATAATAATAATAATAATAATAATAATAATAATAATAATAATAATAATAATAATAATAATAATAATAATAATAATAATAATAATAATAATAATAATAATAATAATAATAATAATAATAATAATAATAATAATAATAATAATAATAATAATAATAATAATAATAATAATAATAATAATAATAATAATAATAATAATAATAATAATAATAATAATAATAATAATAATAATAATAATAATAATAATAATAATAATAATAATAATAATAATAATAATAATAATAATAATAATAATAATAATAATAATAATAATAATAATAATAATAATAATAATAATAATAATAATAATAATAATAATAATAATAATAATAATAATAATAATAATAATAATAATAATAATAATAATAATAATAATAATAATAATAATAATAATAATAATAATAATAATAATAATAATAATAATAATAATAATAATAATAATAATAATAATAATAATAATAATAATAATAATAATAATAATAATAATAATAATAATAATAATAATAATAATAATAATAATAATAATAATAATAATAATAATAATAATAATAATAATAATAATAATAATAATAATAATAATAATAATAATAATAATAATAATAATAATAATAATAATAATAATAATAATAATAATAATAATAATAATAATAATAATAATACTAATAATAATAATAATAATAATAATAGAAAGTGGTGGTTGTCAGTTATTGGTTAGTAGAGAGGTAACTGAAACTGAACATAGTGATAGTTGTAAAAAATATAGTGAAAGTGGTAGTCGATAGTGGTTGAATTAGTAATCATCAGAGGTGGATAATACGGTGATCAACAATGGTCAAGTGATGTTTTTTTATATTCGAAGTGATGGTAAGGTGGTGATTGTCAATGAGCTCAATCATGGTCAGGGCCGGCCCTAGGGCCTCACATTTTTATTACATATTTATGTAATTCTATTTGATTGATTTTTTAAAAAATAATTTTTTAAATTATATTATATATCAATTAAATAATAACAACACCTATTTGAAAGATATAATAATAACAAACATCTATGATGTATATTTTTCAATTTATTATTTTGAAAATAATAAAAGGGGTGATGCACTGACAGTGTAAAATATTTTTATACTGTCAACCAATCACCATCTATGTATTCAATTAAACTATTTTTTTATTTAAAAAAAACTTAATGACATGGCACATTTATGATTTTATATTGGATGACTGTGTAAAATTATTTTACACTGTGAGTGCACTACCTTTTAACTCTTTAAAAATTACACGTATAGATGATAATTTTTTTTAAACTTTATATCTAAATATTTTCTTTTATAATCATGAAATTGTTTTTCAATTATGTTTTATTAAACAATGAGAAGAATGTTTAAATGAGTTAATTGTATTATTAATTAAAATAAATTATTAAATAAAATTAATTATAATAATTTAATATTTTACCCCTTAAAACATCTAAATTATATTAATTTTTTAATTTTTTTACTATATTAAAAATATTTACTTTTAAATTTCGCCTCAGGCCTCCAGATGTGTTGGGCCGGCCCTGATCATGGTTAATGATGGTTATATTGATAATCGAAAATGGATGAGTGAATGAATGGTTAAAACTAATAATAAGAGTGGTGGTCAACAACGATGACAATGATAATTTGTAGTGGTCAAATTGATGGTGGCTAGTGATTAGATTAGTGGCTATTAAGAGCATCTACACTGGGTGTTATGAAAGTAGTTTCACAATAACCAATGCCACTGCATCAGGGTGTTATAGATAATTAGTCTTTTAATGGATAATATAATAAAGCCACCGTGGTTAAAGAATATCACTGTGTCTTAACTTTTTCCTTTTTTTTCCTTTCTAGATGTTGATGTTTCCCCAAAGTTTGGACTCCTTTTCCATCCGATACTTTTCTAGATGCTTCTAATGTATTTTCTAAAAAAATTACATTCAATGCTTTTCCGAATGTCTCTGATGTATCTTCATATTGTTTCTTGTCCTTCCATGGCTTTTATGGATGTTTCTAATGCATTTCCCAGAGGTTGATACATTCAATGCTTTTCTGAATGTCTCTGATGTATCTTTAGTTTGGATTCCCTATTCATGCAATTCTTTTCTTGGTGTTTCTAATGTATTTTTCAGAGGTTGTTACATTCGATTATTTCCTTAATGTCCCTGATGTATCTTTAGATCGGTATCTTTACCATCCAATGCTTTTTTTGATGTTTCTAATGTATTTTTCAAAGTTATTACATTCAATGCTTTTCTGAATTATTCTGATGTATCTCCAGATGTGTTTCTTGTTCATCCAATGCTTTTCTGGAGGTTTTTGATGTGTTTTTCCAACGTTGTTACATTCAATACTTTTTTGAAAGTCATTGATGTATCTTCATATTGTTCCTTTTTATTCAATGTTTTTCTGGATGTTCTTAATGGAATCTCCAATGAAGTAACCATTCAATACTTTCCTAAATGTCTTTGACGTATCTTTAGATTTGGTCTAATTCCACATGTAATTCTTTTCTAGATGTTTCTGATGCATTTTCTAGAGTGGGTTTCTCTTTTGCATCTAATGCTTGTCTAGCATATCCATCATATCTTTCTAAGGTATGTCCCTCTTATTCTAAGTTTCGTTGGATATTTCTTGTCATTCAGACAGATCTCTAGAAATATCTTGTTTTCCCCAACAAGTCTTTCTACCTCATTCAATCCTCAATAAAATTTCTATTACGAGTATTTACCATAATTTCCACAAAGTCTTTTTCTCATATCATACCCCAGTAAAAAAGGAAAAAAAATAGTTCATTCATAGCATAGCATGACATTGCATCAAAGGACAAAAATTGACTATTAAAATATTTAATTTTCTCTCACTGCGACTATACAAAGAATGACTTTCTTCATATACTTTGATTAAATATATTTAATTAGGGGCACCTGTCATATCTCTCTTTTTGCCCCTTACCCTTTACATTCATCTAATGCATAACATCATTTTGATCATTTGACATTAAAAATAAAGAAGGTAAATGCAAGGCCACAAAGCCAATGTCAACCTTGTTTTGAATTTCTTTATTCAATTTGAATTTGGTTAGCCATTTGATTTTAGTTGAATTTTGAAATTCAATTTAAAAAATATTAGCAAAAGTTCTTTTTTCAAAAGCCATTTTTTCAAGACATCCTCAAGTCACTTTTTAAGCCATTTTTATGCTATTTCTTGTCAAGTTTGTAAACCAAATTTCAAGTTACTTTACAAGATATTTTGAAGCCATTGTTTTAACTATTTTACTCGAGCCATCTTTTAGCGCCATTTTTGAGCCATGAGTTTTTGCATTTGTTGGTACCACATTACACTCCACAACCATTCATGTTTTGCTTGCAGTAGACAAATTTCACAATTCACACAATTTTCATTCTAAATTCAAAATTTCATAACAAACATTATATTCAAATTAAAAACAAACACAAAACAAAATTAAGTTCATCTCATTACATAGCATCTCAACCTTACATTTACATTTTATAAAGGGTTAATGCTTTTATTTATATTTTATTAGCCATTTTTTTCTTTTAAGATTTTATGATCTTCCAAATTAGGGTTAATGTTTTGGTAACTTGGGCTTAGGGCCAGTTGTTTCAGCTTTAAAAAAATGGATCTTTTCTTTATATTTTTTAAAATAGATTTTCTAAAATCGTTTCTCAAAATATTACAAGTTTTTTTATATTCGTTTCTTCTAAAATGAAACACTAATTTTGACATCTTATAACATAAACATACATAATTGAAGACCAAAACTTAGTCAAAATCATAATTTTTTCAAATAGTTGTATTTCAAAAATACTTTTTATGAAAATCTATTTGAAATAACTTCAAAATTAAGTGACTTTTTGAAATTTTGATATCTAAAATTTTTCCCCATAAATAGATGAAATACCTAAAATCACATTTTAAGAATAACTATTCAAACAAATTTTTCATTTGAAACTTTTATAAAAAATTTCTTTGTAAAAATTTTTTTCACAAAATTTAGTAACACTATAAAAATCATTTTTAAAAAAAACCAAAACAAACGGGCCCTTAGTTTGCATGAGCTTTATTCAATTCTTTTTTGTAACCCTTCATTTCAATTCGCACCCCTCCCTTTCTAGTTACTATTTTATTTCGATAAATCATTAATCTTTTTTTAGTTATTAAAATTTTGTTGATTAAACATTGAATTAATTTTCAATTGATTATTCTTGATAATTAATTTAAATTAACCTAATTAATTAATTTTAATCGATTAATTTTGATACTTAACCATCATCCATTTGTTTAGTTACTATGTGCTTCATTTTATCCCCATTGTCAAGTGTACCACCATCCCTTGATTGTAACTCCTCGCACTACTTTGTTTTGATTCTTTTAGGTTTGTATGCTTAATTGAGTTAATCAACAACTTGACCTCTAAAATTTTCTTTCAAGATAAAAATGTTTGATCCAACACCGAGATATTTTCCAATCAAATTTAATCAAATGCAAGTGCTTGATCAAACGTCAAGTACCTTTTCTCCGTTCATTCAAATAATTTCATAATCAAACGCTTGATCCAACGTCAAGTCGTCTTTTCAAAATACTTTTCTCAAATAAATGGAATGAAAAAGGAAATGATTGTGCGTATGCCTCTTCTTTCTTCGAGTACTAGGACATTATCGTCTGGCTCAATGTTAGAGTACTTGTCTTCCAAATCAAAATTCTATAATTAAAACGAGTTTGGTTCATTTCTATGGTGGATGAAAAAGGAGTGATTGGGCATAGGCCTCTTCCTCTTGAAGTAATAGGACATTGTTGTAGAGCTCACTGTCTGAAGACTTGTCTTTCGCCAAAGAATTGTGACTATACTCGCCTCACACTTTCCCAATAATTTTGGATGAAAACACCACTACGGAAAACCCAATTAATAACGGTTGGGAAAGATATATAACAATGCGGGCTCATGCGTTATTGTTCACCATATCATTGTAGAAAATAAAACTCACATTTGTGATAAAGTTATATGAATAATGTTAATAGAATCATATTTATAATATCACATAATTGTATCTCATTCAATTGTACTAGAACAAACAATCTACAGTTTACGCATTACATAACATCACATAATTGTAACTTGGTGTTTTTGGTGTCTTGTCTCTTGGTGTCTTGACTCTAAAGACCTACAATTTCAAATAATTATACTTGTTAGTAAAAATACTTGGAAAATATAACATACATGAATATATTATGAATAAATAATAAATTATGTACTTGTTAATTTTCTCAATTGCCTTCTTTATAATCGATTTGAATAGCATGGACAACATCTCCATCAACTTCATCATATGAGGTGGGAACTTGTGTTGTGTAAGAAGGTGTGGACGGAATATCAAGAATTTCATCACTAATAGGAATGTGTTTTCCTGGGAGAACGGTTGACCATTTCCCCGATATATCTGACGGGTCGATAACATAGAAAACTTGTTTTGCTTGGGAAGCCATGATGAAAGGTTCGGTCATAAAATATGCCTTGTCAAGGTCGACCTGGACGAATCCTAAGTTATCAATGTATACACAATTACTATTATTGGGAATCCACTTGCATTTAAATAAAGTCACTTTAAAAATAACATAATAAATCTCTCAAATCTTATCAATGACACCATAAAATGCGGTAGTTGCTAATACAGGGTTCTTATCTTTCGAACTAGGGAAATACATCGATTCGGCTTCAACCATAATCCCACTATTTTGCATTGTACTACGGTTATCTTTTGATTTCGTATAAAGGATATATTGACCATTGTCGTATGCAATCAAAGTAATGACACAAAATTTTGGCTCGTACAACAACCATTTAAGTATCTCGGATGCACTACGATCATTAGATACACTTTTATTAAACCAATCTATGAATCTCTTGTTATGCTCTATCAACAACAACTTATCACTCATTCGGGGATATTTCTTCCTCAAAAGTCTTTTGTGAGATAAAAGTTGAACTTCATTTATATTATTCAATATATAGAAATGTGCTTGAATAACTACATCCCAAGCCATTGACTTAACATTTAGACCTTGAATACCTCTTCCGTCTATATGATCAGCATGACGAGACTTTGGAAAGCCTATAGAATCTACTTCTGACAAATAGTTTGTACAAAACTCAACAGCTCCTTCAATGATGTACCTTTCAATAATCGAAGTTTCTGGTCGGTGATGATTCTTCGTATATCCTTTAAAGATCTTCATATATCGCTCTATGGAATACATCCACCTTAAATAAACTAGACCACAAAATCTGATTTCTCTAACTAGATGAACAAGTAAGTGAACCATAATGTCAAAAAATGATGGAGCAAAATACATTTCCAATTGACACAAGATTATGGCAGCCTCATCTTCTAACTCATCTAACTTTTTGAAATCAAGAACTTTATTACATATGAAATTCCATATGAACAAATTACATGTTTCATCACTTTTCCAAAATGGACATCTCCAAAATAGCCTTCCTTTATTTTGTCCCTTCTTGCATTGGTACGAAACCATACGACCATCACAACCACGAAAATATCCAGATCGAGATTTTAGAGGGGAAGAAGACATAGAAACACCTTTGGATGAGTTTGTCTTCAAATGTGACATTGAAACGAAACTGAACAACAACAATGTCAAAAATATTTGACGTACCTCAAAGTAGAACATTGTGTAGATGTTGTTGTCTTCTTTCTGACGAAGTCTACGACATTGATGTTAGGGTTGTTTCTTTTATTAGTGGAAAAATAGAAACTAAGCGTTTAATATATATATATATATATATATATATATATATATATATATATATATATATATAGAATCACCACTGTGTAACAACGGTTTTACAAAAGAATCGTAGAGATATCCCTATTATTTTTTATTGAAATATAAATAAAAATGAAAAGACACGCATTAACGTAAAAGAAATAAATTATTTTAGAGAGTTGAGGTTCGAACACAAGAAAGCTTGATTGTATCACCACGGTTACGGAAGTACCCTTAATTATATCTTTAAGCTTTTTAATTAAATAATAAAAATAATATGTTAGCGCTTGAGTTTAGAAGTGTCGCCACGATTTTGGGAAGAACCGTGGTAACTTTGACGTTGTTGTAAGCGGGTTTTGTAGTAGTGTCACTATATATATATATATATATATATATATATATATATATATATATATATATATATATATATATATATATATATATATATATATATATATATATATATATATATATATATATATATATATATGATCAAATGACACCAAGGTGTCACACTTAGTAATATGACACCTTTGATAATTCTTTACCGCATATCTGTATAACAAAATTCACTGTTGGATTGAAAGCTAACATCATATAGAACAAGATTTGCTTCTGCAATACGTCTCTGAGTTTTGATGATAACAATATGTATGAACAATTTTATTATTGTTATGCTAACGTTTATTATTAATGAGTACTTAACAAACATGTTTGATTCTGATGAGAAGGCAAACATATAATTATCTAGTTCAATCAAACAAACCACTTATTCAAATCAACTAACAATTGCATGACACACAATATTGAACATGTGTTAGGAAAAGAATATTGTTATCAACTATGATGAAACAAACATCAGGAAAATGGTAATGAATCAACAACTACCAGCTTGTGTCATTAATTATAATAACTTAAAGCTTCTCTCAAAAAACTTTAAATATAAGTGGAACACATATATAGATGGAACCTTACCAATGGGTCCTTTCCCAGCATATCAAGTAAATATAAATCTCCAAATTTATTACAAAGGGAGAAATCCTACAAAATATAAAATTCAAATTCTAGTAACACGCATTACGACTTAAAGCCCTTGCACAATCAAAATTCAGAGGATGCATATCAACAAGCTATAACAATCATTGATTCCTTTGTCAAAATATTGTTAGCAAAGTTTTGCATGTTATTGTATAATGGTATCAATTGGAGAAAGGGGGGAAACTTACAGTAGTGTAAAATGCCCCTCCACCATAACCACTATGTGAGAGGAAGCTTCTGCTAAATGGTAACTACATATCACATGTTCAAGATTTAATTTTGTATGTAACAACATTCTTCAGGACCTATAATTGCAACCAACGAAAATCTATTTGATGACACTCCTACATGTTACCGTCATTCTTCTTCCGAATCATATTCATGGAAGTTTCCATCACAGTTTTAAAAACCATACAAAAGCCTACTTTAACAGATTCCTCTAGTACACACCAAGTAACCATCTCCACTGCCAAGCCTAGACCGTTTCCAAAACCACCACAACTTCAAGCTACACAAACCCAAACCAACTCATACTACACATTTTATTTAACCTTTATATACATCTAGAATTAACTAACCTAGTTTCATTGCACACGATTACAACACGAGTTATTTTGAACCATCTCCTAGGTATCAACACGAGGTATTTCTTCTTCAAGTTGCATGGAGAAAGCAAAAAAAAAAAATAGCTGCATGTATTTCACTTCTTAGGTATCATATTATCATATTAACATTTTCCTATATAAAAAAATAAAAAAATAATTACTGGTTTATTGTAACATGCAAGAGAAAGATTTTCCAAAAAGAACACAAAAAGTGTATGATAAATTTGTTGTTGTATATATTTGTTAAAATTTATTATTATAACATTTCTCTTAAGCATATCATCAAATAATGTGTGAACATTCTCATGTGAATTCTTTTGATATAGAAAGATGATCCTTAAATCTCATCTAAAGGTTAGCTACCAAGCACCCCGAGATATAAGTATGGATCAAGTGGGATGTTTGTTTTAGGTGTTTGGAGTATTTTTTTTATCACTGAGTTAGAGTAGTGCATTGAGTTAGATAAAGGTGAAGAAGGGGAATATATCAAATTTAGGGAGGCTTAAAACCCCCGCAATATAACATGTTTTTTTGCAGTGTTGAATTTAAGTGACATGGCGTGACACGTTGCGTGCCACGTCAGCTTCCGTTAGAACAAATAGACGGCAAGAACTAAAATTAGGGACGGAAAATTTTAAGAGCACCATTCTTTAAAGGAAAATTTTATAGGGACTAAAATTGAATTTTGACTTATTTATAGGGACCACAAACATGTTTAACCCTTTTTAAAATCATTAGGCCGGTTTCCTACCTAAAGAGAAAGTCTTACACAAATACAATATTTATACACAAAGTTTGTGAACATAAATTAATATAATTAAATAATGTATATTATTAATATATTTAAATGGGTGACGTCTAGAGACGAACCAAACTCACCATATGATATTTTTAATGGTCTAATTTATTAAAGGCTAAATACTACTTTTGGTCCATTATCTCTAGGTCTATTTTGATCCTTCAATTTTAAAAAAGACTAATTGTCGTTGCTTCAGATTAAAATAGTTTATTGGATTAACCATCGCTTAAAATAGTGGAATTCATAGGTCTTCATTCTTTTCTCTTTGATTTCTTTTGTAAAATGAAAATATGAAGCAGAGAAGGAGAACATAAAGGAGAGCGAACGAATGAGAACGAACAGAGGAAAACGAACGGAGGCGGGTAGATGAAGGAGAGCGAACATAGACGAACGAAGGAAGGCGAAGTTGTGCAAAGCTGAGAAGGAGAAAATGAATACGAATTTTATGCAATTTTGACAAAGGTTAGTAAATAAGTTTAGGATTTAAAATTTTAGGTATTGTATGATGGATGCAACTTAAATCTTTAGGCATTCAAGTTTTAGGGGTTATCTATTAATGCATGCAAATGTTAAATGGTTAGGTATTAAATGTTTTTCATATATGCTGGAAAATAGGTATAGATGGAAAAATATTTGCATCAGACAATACATCATGCTGGTGAATTCACTGATAATGACTTAACTGTGTACGAAGGAGGAAAAACTCATGAACTAAAATTAGATGTAGACAAGTGAATTTTTATGAGTTAGTAGATGTACTCAAAGACTTAGGTTATGTTAAATTAGATGAAAAAATTAATTTGATAAGATAATTATGTTGACTTAGGTTATGTTTAAATAGGGTATATTAAAAATGACGAGATCTTTTGTAAATATAAGACTTTTATATATATCAAACAGATATCTTAATATCATAAAACATAAATATTATATATATATATATATATATATATATATATATATATATATATATATATATATATATATATATATATATATAATTTGTTTATTCACATTTCAATCAAATTGAGCTCAAGAAATGTCAAATGTCACTTTTATATTTTTATTTTTTTTATTTGACACATTTATCTCATCAAATTACATTCACTACTTTTATCTCATCTACTATATTTTTTATTATTACTTTAAATTTTCTAACAGATTTTTATTATGTGAAATAAATATAAGTTATAAATATTATTTTGATCCTAATTGCTAAATGTTTAATTTTTTTATAAAACTTCTATTTACTTTATATTTCAAACTTTTATATATTTTTCAATTCCTTTTCAATATCATTAGCTATCTTAAATTCTTAGTCTAAATAAATGCCGGGTAGTTACAGTGACTCACCAATTAATGCCTTAAGATAAGGGATCTAGTAACAAATTACTTTTGACAACTATTATTCTATAACTAACCAACTAATAGTAATATTAAAACATTCAATTTAATTCCTAATAAACAGTGATTACACATACTAGGTCTCATTAAAATAATTTAATGTAGTTTTGGCTAAAATAAGCACTTGATTAGGGTAAGAAAATAGTAAAAACCAATAAATTATCTGAATTTCCATAACATTGATCCATCAATTCATAAAAGTTGTTTTCCCACCAAATAATCAAGAAATAAGATGTGATTAGCTACACACATTTGATCGAAATAAAAAACAGAAATTCCATCATCTTAATTTCTCGGTCTCTTATCAACAACAGTTAACAAATTTTGACGACAAATTGGACAAGTTGTTTTCCCTCCATGTAACCAAGAATTGAGACACGAGGAATGAAATTCATGAGCACACAAACCAAAAGGTTGAATTAACTCTCCTTTCTTAAATTCTTCCATACAAATTGGACAATTAGCCGTTCGATTTCCTTTAAAAGTTTTTAGGAGAGGAAGCACTTTTATCGTTCGTCTAGCATTCTCTGCTCTTCTATTGAACGACACATCACCTCCTGCGCCTCGTCTATCATGATTCATGCTAGCTCGAGCATTTTGATTTCTTATGATTTGAGGTTGATTCCTTCTGGATTCCTCCATGGATGTCTCATTTGAATCTTCTACGTTTCCGGTCGGACGTATTACACATGATGAACATAACACACATATAAATAAAAATAATAATACTGAGAATAGAATAATAAATTCTAATAATTCGGAAGGCATGACTTATTTGGTGAACAGAGAGAAAATAATGAACTTTCACTTTGTAATTTATGTGAGGTTTGAAGAAATTTTATTTGTTCAAAATTTATAGTTCCGCCCACAAAATTATTCCTTATTTTTCTCAACGGTTTAGAGTATATTAGACTTTCTTAATAGTATATTAAAATTTAAAGGAAAAGTAACAATTCTCAAATATTATAACATTATGTTCAACTTTTTCCGGTAGATTATTTTCAAATTCTTTTACTTTCTTTGGTCTATGAACATAATAGTCGTTATTTTAGGCACAAATTGGAGTGATTATCTACTTTCTATTTTAAAATATTTAAAATTTTAAAAAAAGTTTCAATTAAAAATTTTAAAACTAAAAGTTAATTTCAACTATAAAAATAAATGATTTAATAAAGTATTTATTTAATAGTAATTTAAAAATAGTGGTTGAATTTATCAAAATAGTTATAATAGTTTTTTTTTAAATAAGCAATGGAATTAAAGGGAGCAAAAGGGATGCTCCTCCCCGATACAACAAAGAAAAACTACCTCTCAAAACAAAGAAGAGGAAGAATATTCCAATAATGAAAACTACAAAGATTAACTCTCTTATGAGTGGTGCATAACCACCTCCAAGATTGTAATACAATATCCGTCATGCATTCGGTAAAACTAAAATCTTCCTTCTCAAAGATCACTGCATTGCGCTTTAACCAAATCATCCAAACCGTAGCGAGCCAAACGGTACCCACAATCATACGCTTATTTAAGCAAGGAACCTTCTCATAAAAATAAAAGAAATCCCCAAACTCCTCTAAAGTCATAAATTCGGATAAATCAAGCCACATAAACACCCTTCTCCAAATACGGATAGAAACATTACACAAGAAGAAAAGATGAGATAATGATTCCTCCTCGGTAGAACATAAAGCACAAACCGAATCAATTCCTCCCACCAAAACACCCCTTCTCACCAATTGATCTCTAGTTGGTATTCTATTTAGTAAAAATCTCCAACCAAAACATAGAATTTTTGAAGGAACTTTGAACTTCCATAAATAGTTAAAGGCTAATACCTTATTACTTTCCATTGGAGGACCGGAAAGAGACGCCTTGAAAAACTCATAGCACGAATTAACAGAAAAACACCCACTAGAAGACAAAGTCCAGGAGAAGCTGTCGTCACAATACTCCTTGACCGGCACCGCGTTCAGAACAGCCAGCATGTCTTTAAGCGCTGCTGCCAGCTGCTGAGAGGGATAAAGAGCCTCCCCTGAACCGCTGCCAGCACCAGCCGGACTGCCCACAGTGGCAGCAGACGGTGCACTACTGCTGTGTCTGCCGGATTGATGCAGATCCGCGGCAACAGCAGCCGCATTACTCCCTTCGACAAACCAACTTGAGTAATTCCAGCACCAAACTCCTTCAACAAAAGCCCCTGCAAGATATATAGAATCCAAAAAATTTCCGGCTAGAGAGAATAAAATAGGAAAGGATTCCATAAGAGATTTTTGACCCGCCCAAGACGCGTACCACAACGGAGTAGAGGCTCCATTGCCAATATTACATTTAATAGCACTCGTAAAATGATCAAAAAGGAGCCTTTCAAAATTGTCCGAGACTATTAAATCCCTCCACCAATGAGACTCCTTTTTAGACAAGGATGAGACATCCCCTATCAACACTTTAAGCCTCAAATTGCCATATCTAGCTTCTAACAAATCCTTCCACACCGCCTCCTTTTCCGTGAGAATATGCCACTTCCATTTACTTAGTAAAGCTACATTCATGATCTCCACATCTTTCACTCCCAAACCTCCTTCCTTTCTTGATTTGCAAACCGTATCCCAACTAACCCAATGGATGGATTTGTCACGATCACCTCCGCCCCATAAAAACTTACTTTGGATGGATTTTATTTCTTGCAAAACCTTCTTAGGGGCCTTGTAAAAAGATAAAGAGTAAATCGGAATTGCACTAAGAACCGAATTAATCAACTCCACCCTACCCGCCATGCTAAGATATCTTCCTCTCCACACATTTAACCGTTTTCTAAACATAGCTAGAAGATCCTTCCACATAGATAGTTTCCTAGGACTATCGCCAACTCTCACCCCAAGAAATTTAAACGGAAAAGTACCCACTTTACAAGTCAAGAAAGACGAAGCCGCCTCCAAATACCAATCTCCCACATTAATCCCATAAAGATTACTCTTGTGAAAATTAACTCTTAGACCCGTCATCATTTCGAAACCTCTAAGGATAGCTTTCATGCTCCATAAATTTGCGGTATCTTCTTCGGCCAAAATGATAGTATCATCCGCGAATTGTAGCAAGTCCACCTCCTTGTTCTCTTTGTAACAAAACCCCCGAAATTCCCCTAACTCCTTAGATCTTTTCATAAGAGCCGTAAGAACCTCCATGACCAAAACGAACACGAAAGGAGACAAGGGGTCACCTTGTCTAAGGCCTTTCTCAATTTAAAATCTTTAGTAGCACTCCCATTGACAAGGATGGACAAAGAATTAGTGAAGATACAACACTCCATCCACCTCATCCACCGGTCTCCAAACCCCATCCTCTTTAAAATATATCTAACAAAATTCCAACTCACCCTATCGTAAGCCTTCTCAAAATCGACTTTCAAAACCACACAACTCCTTTTATCTCTTTTAGCTAAATCCAACACCTCATTCACAACAAGGACTCCATCCATTATGTTTCTTCCTTCAATGAAAGCCGATTGATTGTTCGAAACAAGTTTCCCGATCACCCTCTTAAGCCTATTTGCCAACAACTTAGCCAAGATCTTGTACAAATATCCTACCAAACAAATAGGACGATATTCATTCAAGGATTGAGGGTTATTCACTTTAGGCACTAATGTGATGAAAGAGGAAGTGCAAGCTTTTATAAGTTTAGCCCTCTCAAAGAAGTCTTGCACAAAAGTGAGGATATCCTCCTTTATCACCTCCCAAAACTTTTTAAAGAATTCTAAAGTAAACCCATCCGGACCGGAACTTTTATTCCCATCACACGACCAAACCGCCTCTTTTACTTCCTCTTCCGAAAAACCCCTCTCCAACCAAGAAACCTCTTCCTCCTCCAAAGAGTTAAAGACAAGGCCTTCCGGTATCGGTCTCTCCATATCCTCCTCCTTATAGAACTCACAAAAATGTCTACTAACCTCCTCTTTAATATTCACTACTCCTTCTATTCTCCCGTTTGAGACTTCTAAAGAAGTTATCGCTTTACGCCTATATCTCTCCTTCAAAGAATTATGAAAAAACTTAGTATTCTTATCTCCCTCCTTCAACCAAAGGTTTCGAGACTTTAACCTAAGCATACTCTCTTTGATATTCAAATAATTCCAAAAGTCTTTAGTAGCCAAACTTCTATCTATTACCTCCTTATCAATACCTCCCCCAAAGTTCACCTCAATCACTTTATCAAGAGTATTGATCTTCTCTGAAGCCTCCTCCACCTTCAAGTCAATCCAACCAAAAACCTCCCTATTCCACACCCGAAGCCTCTCCTTAAGCCTTTTAAGTTTTTCATAAAGCACAAAATCCCCCCTCCCTCTAACCTCCAACTTCTTCCATTCTTGAACAACAAAAGAATAGAAATCTTCATTCTTGAACCAAGAGTTATTGAAGCAAAATGGTTTTGGACCCCAATCAAGCTTACCCACCTTCAAAATAATTGGGGCATGATCCGAGATATCTCTTCTTTCTATTCATTGATCAACCACCTCCCATATCTCTAACATCTTCTTAGAAATTAAGAATCTATCTAATCTACTCATAGCTTTGCCATTGTCTTTGAACCAAGAGAACCTCCCTCCGACGCAATTAACATCTATCAAACCCATAACCTCCACAAAGTTACGGAAGTCCTCCATCCCTCTCCAACACCGATGACCTCCCTCTCCTAACCTCTCCTCTTTCTTCAAAACTTCATTGAAATCCCCAACAATACACCATTCCTCATGTTTTCTACCATTTTTAAGAGTGATCAAAGAATCCCACATGGAGAGCCTATCTAACCTCTTACAAGGCGCGTAGACATTAACGAGGTTAAACTCCACTCATTTCCAAGAAACATTGATACCAACGAAACCTTTCTCCGAGAAAATATAATTAACTGTACTTACTCCTTTCCTCCATAAGATCACCATTCCACCCGAGGCTCCAACGGAATGACTCGCCGTCCACTCAACATCATTACCACCCCAAAACTCTCTAGCTAGAACATCGTTGAAATTAGTTAATTTCGTCTCTTGTAAGAAACACACATCAATTAAATTTGACTGAACCAAAAAGCTAACTTTTTTTCGTTTAGAAAGAGTACCACCCCCTCTGATATTATAAGAAAGCAAATTCATCGGACACTTTCTTTTAACTCCTTCAGACTCCTCATCCCCTCCTTATCTCTAAACTCCAATTCATTAATCCTCCTCTCATTCACAGCATCCTCCTTACAACTCACCACCCCCAAATTACAAACAGAATTCCACACCTTCATACCCACATCCGTTTTCTCACCGAACCGATTATTACATCTAATTATATCGGAATCCGCTAAGGAAGATCCAGAAAAAGACCCACCTGATGAAATGGGATCTGTCGAAGATGAGCTAATAAGATTGATACCTTCAGTCCCTTCATTCGGTTCGATCCTTCCTCTGCTTCTACCACCTTCATCACCTCTAGCAGATCTTGGGGCGATACAAGCATAATAGGAAGAGGAGATAGAAACGCGTTCACCCAAATCTGCATTCAGGCTTTTTTTTTTCTTCTGCTCTTTTTTTCTAAAACAAGGGCCTTTAGGTAAATTCGCCGGCACCGCTCCCTTGCAAACACTTCTGCAGACCTCATCAAATGTTTTTGGCCCACTTAACCGATCCAAAGATAGTCCAGGCCCATTTGACTTAAATCCACTTTGACTCAGGGCTGAGTCAGCATGCTTCCCACTTACCTCCAATGCCTCCGGACCGCTAGACTCCCCCACACAACTGATTTTACCTTGTGATCCTTTGACATTTAATGCTTCCTTACTATTTGCCTCGGGAAGCGCCTTATTACCATGAGAAGAAAAATCAAAACCCACCTTTTCATGAATATTCTGACACTGCGTATTAGAACGAGAAAACAATAACCTGTCCCTTAAAAAAGGTTCTGTCCCATCAACCTCCACAAACGGCGTTACACCTTCCTCCCTAATTTGACCTTCTTCTTCCTCCTCCCCATTGGACATGCCTACCTCCGCCTGGGAAGAAACCTCAGAGTCCGATTCCTCCCCGAAAGGCCTAAGCTTAAGGCTGTCATAGGTTCCATGAGAGTCCTCCATCAAACTAACATCAAAGATCTGTCCATCGATGGAAAGTCTTACCACCTCATCCAATCTCTCCTTGAGCTTAGTTCTGATACAAATTCTTGCCTCATCCATACTCTTCTTCAAAGCAGTTCCTTCATCACTCCTTACAAACACTCCTTTAGATTCAACTAAGAGGGTAAAACATTTCTCACTCCAGGCATGACAAGGGATTCCCATAACTTTTAACCAAGCCACCCTCTCAACATCTATATCCTTAGGATCCCACTGATTAATCGAACTAAACCACTGCACCCACCAAGATTTCCTCTCCTCAACAAACGTCTGAACTTCCCCTTCAATCAAGTCCTCCAGAAGACAGAGATTAGGTCCCAAAATTGTAACCCTAATGGAAAAGATACCTTCTTCAAGAAATAACTTTTTGAAATCTACCATCTTCCCCGGCTCCTTAACCCTCCCGGTGAAAGCTTTTTTATACTGAAAGTAATCTTCAAGGCAGGGTTTGAAAAATAAAGTTTTTGGCACCAGGATGCCTTCACACGATTTGAATCCACCACTACTACTCCGAATAACTTCCGCATAAGACCGATCCTTAACCAACGTGCCAAGTTTTTTGCTGCCAAATCTATAACCACCGGAGTCCTTCATATTCTTATGGGCTGGATTACTCTTCTGAGCAACAAAACCAGATGGCTCAGCAACTTTAGGTCTACTGAACCTAGGCATGTTCGCGAATAACTTTCTCCCTTCTAGAACCATATTATCCAGCTTTGTTGCCAAAAGCTTCTCATCATTGACATTCAGGAATCGAACGAAACCAAAACGTCTGCCAAATCTATCTTTTCTTGGTGGGATGACCACTTCCTCTATGTCTCCCAACTCTTTGAATTCGAAATACAGATCTCTAGCTCTCCACCTATCTCCAAATTCAGTAATAAAAAAAGACGACGAAGACTCGTTACCTTTAGCCATCCTCTTCCCTTCTCTCGCTATATCCCACTTCATCTCCCTTCTTCCACCTCCCCTCACCTTTTGCCATTTACCAACACTAGTATCCCTCATAATACAAGCTAAGAACAAGAACTTAAAGAAACACGAAAAAAAAACAGACAGAACTTGCAAGAGAACCAGAGAAAACTAATCCCCAAAGACCAAGGCCCCTAACCCTAAGGTTAGGAGTTTAAGCCGAAAATCTTAGGAATCAATCTCCCATTGTTTGCAAGTAGTCTGAAGATGAGTACAATGATGAAGACGTTTCGTTATCCATAAGTTCATACGACCTCATAAGTACTTCTGTTAACTCGATATATTATATTATGGATCTCATTGGCTGAATGTGATTTTCGTAATGGCTGAATATGGTTTTCGTAGGGCAAGATAGAACTAACGAAAAATGGTTGGAAGTAGTGGTTATCATTTGTTGATTAATAAAATGGTGGAGGTGATCATAGTAGTAATTAGATATGGAAAATAAATTCTTCCTAGCCATGAAATTAATGGAGAAAGCCTGATTTAATTGGGGAGGGGTGGGGAAAATGCGGTTTTTATTTACAGGGGAGGGTGATGATGGTACTCGTTCCGCCCGGCACCCACCTTAGTCTTGCCGCCGGCTATTAAATTTAATTTTTTTATTTTTAATAATTTTATTATTTATTTACATTTCTTAATATTATAATATGATGTATATTAGAATTATTATTTTTTTAAAAATATTAAATAAAAATAATCATGCATTGTGATCATTCTTAATAATTAATTATTTATTTTAATTATTGATTTTATTGTTATTAAAAATATACATTTTAAAAAATAAAATTTATGTGGGTAAGGGTGGGGCGGGCGCGAGGAAACTCTTTTCTCGTTGGAGGCGGGGGTGGGAGACGAAGTATTAGCCCCAGTCAGATTTGGGGCAGGGGCGGGTCTAGGTCAGGGAGGCGGGGCGGGTTTGGATCTTCTTAAACTCACCCCCTCTCCACCCATGTTGTCATGCCTAGTAATGATTGGTAGTTGTCAATGGTAGAAGGGAATGCCTGATTTAATTGGTGATCAAAAGTGAATGCAACGGCAATCGCCAATGATCAAGGTGGTGCTTTTCAATACTCAAATACGGGGTAGGGTGATGATTGTCAGTGATCTGAAGTCCTTATTGATGATGGTCATATTGATGACCAGAGGTTGACCAGATAATGAATGGTAATAAACAGTAATCAAAATGGTAGTTAACGATAGCGAAAGTGGTGGTTGGTAGTGGTTAAATAGGTGTTGCTCGGAATAAAAGTCATGGTTACTAATAGTCACAGTAATGGTTGAAAGTGGTCAGTTTGCGGAGGTCAAAACCCCCACAACTTGAAGAAAAAAAATTAAAATATAATTTTATCTTAAAAAATTCATTTGAATTAATTACTTCGTTTAGTCATCATCTTCTAACAATTGGTTAATTTGTAAAGTAATTAATTTGATATTTTAATTTTTTTTAAATTTATTTTATTTTAATTTTATACATTTTAAATTATTTTATTAAAAATTATTATATATATAAATATATATAATAATTATTATACATTTTAAATTATGTTATTAAATATAAAAATATAAATATATTTAAATATATAAATATTTATATATATATATATATATATATATATATATATAAATATATATATATATATATATATATTTATATATATATATATACATATATAAATATATTTAAATATATATATATATATTTAAATATATATATATATATTTAAATATATTTATATATATATATATATATATATATATATATATATATATATATATATATATATATATATATATATATATATATATATATATATATATATATATATATATATATATATATATATATATATATATATATAAGCGGGTGTGATTTCGGGTGCGCGTTTTACACTACCAAAATCCGCACCCGAAATATCGGGTGGCACCCGAACCCAAACCCGGTCAACTTGGGTTTTCACCCGTTGACTCGGGTTCGGGTGCGGATGGGCCCCGTGGGTTTGGATCTGCTTGTCATCCCTAATTTGTTCTAATAAATATGCATATATAGCCTTGCCTATTTAGTCTTTTTTACTAATATACATGCAAATATAGGCCGATCTATTTAGCCTATTTTTAATATACATGAACATATAGGCCGACCTATAAGGCTTCATAGGCTTTTTTAATAGCCTAAGCCTGCCCTATTTTATTAAATAATTAAATAGGCTTTTAAAAAAACCTAAGTCTGGCCTTATATAGGATAGGCCATAGGCCCCTGTAGGCTGGCCTGGCCTATTCTCAGCCCTACTTATGAGATAATTCTAACCACATTTAACGGTGCTCATGGACGGATAATTAACATAACCAATCAATATCCAAATAATAACCATTTACTATAACCGGATATAAAACCGATCTATATAAATGGTTATATTTTTATATAACCGGTTATAAAACCGGTTTATCCATAACCATATTTTATAATCGGTTCTAAAGTTATAATCAAATTTTAATTTAAAGCCGATTTCGAAAATTTGTATTTTTTCGAGAAAAAAAAGGATTTTTCATATTTCCCAAGAAAAATCGTATTTTCAAAAAAAAAATGGTTTTCCATTTTTTTTTTTCAAAAACACTCAATTTTCAAAAAAAATTGATTTTGTTTATTTCGATAAAATACGATTTTCGTATTTATTTGAAAAACTCAAATTTTCATAATCTCTTTCGTATTTCGAAAAGAACTCGATTTTTTACGAGTTTAGAAATAAAATTGATTTTTTTCGTATTTCCAAAAAAAATCTAACTTTTTGTATTTATGAAAAATGATTTTTTCGTATTTAAAAAAAAATCGATTAAAAGCGATTTTTACTATTTTCGAAAAAAAAACTAGATTTTTTGTATTTTTAGGGAAAAACTCGATTTTTTTTCTTTTTTTTGAAAAAAACTCGATTTTCCGTATTTTTGGAAAAAAAAACTCGATTTTTTTGTATTTCCTTAAAAAAAAATCAAATTTTCTTATTTTCGAAAAAAATCAACTTTATCGTTTTATTTTTAAAAAAATTATTCATATTTCTGAAAAAATTGGATCTTTCAAAAAATATTTTAATTTAGTTTTTATTTTGGATATGGATGTCCAAAATATGGATTTGGTTAAAACCATATTTATAAAATGTCGAAAATGTGGATTTGGTTAATAACCATACTAAAATTAACCGGTTTTTTGTAACCAGATTTGGATATGGATATGAATAATTTATATAACCGGTTAATTTGAACACCCCTAACCACATTGCAGAGGTAAATTCCACTTATCTAGTTCTTATTCCTAAAGTGCAAAACCCTCATTATGTAAGCTAGTTTATACCAATATATTTGTGCGATACAACTTACAAAATTTTGAGTAAAGTTTTGGTGAATAGGCTCAAAATATGTCTTGGATAAACCCTACTTAGTCACAATGTTTATCACAAAATTTTGAGTTGACAATTTGTGATAAACATTATGATTAAGTATGGTTTCTCAATCAAATTATTAAAATTATCATGAAATCCATCTCCACTGTGGAAATGAATGTTTTGTGGAATGATAATAACACTTTGTTCCAGAAAAATATTGAGACAGAGTGATCCAATATCTCCCAAAACATTTGTGATATGTATGGATAAACTTTCTTATATGGTCACTAGAGTAGATTCTAAAGGAGATTGGATAAGTATGAAGGCAGACAGGATGAGGCCTATGATTCCTCACCAAATATTTGTTGATCATCTGTTTTTATTGGGAAAGCTACTTAGAAACAAATGCACTATGTTAAGGAGGTCTTGCAAAATTTTGGTGTCATGTCAGGTCAAAGAATAAGCAATGGGAAAACAAAAATTCTTTTTTTTCTAAGAACACTACTGAGCATGTTTTAGGAAATCTTATCCAAATCTCAAGATTCAAGGAAGGTAAGGAGTTGGGCAAGTATCTAGGTATTCCCATAACAGGCAAAAGTCCAAAATGGAAAGACTTTCAACACATTTTGAACCAAGTTAAATAAACATTAGTGACATGGAAGGGATAGCATATATCCTTAACAGGACAAGAAACATTAGACAAAGATGTGATTGAAGCTATACCAACCTTTTCGATGATGACATGTGCTTTACCTAAAGAATGCTTAAAAGATGTTCAGAAAATCCAAAAAGGCTATGTTTGGGGAGCATAACAAAACCCAAGATTATATGAGGTATTGGAATGTGTTATACCCCAAAATTTGCCCGCATCTTTTTTCAAAGAGAAGACAACGGACTTCTGTCTAAAAATTGGGAGTTTTATATAATCTTGGATTTTATTTCATAAATATCCTGATTTTATGAATACTCAGTTTTTTTTAGAATATTTTTATACGGTATTTTGGTTCGCTATTGAATTTATTCTTACACAAACGCAAAATACTATTTATCACTTCACACGCTGTTTATTTGAGTTTTTTTCAGATAAATAATACTGACGCAATTGGTACAGAATTAAATTTTGCAGGTGCAGAGTCCGGGGATTCAAACTGTACTGGTAACAATTAAATTATTATTGGTTTTGTTTCCCACTAATTTTTGTACTATATTATTGTTTTCAAATCTCTTTCTTTCTTTTCAAATCTCTTTCTTTCAAATCAAATCCTAACTTTATTCTATACATCTTTCTTTTCAAACCCTACCATGTATTTTTTTCAAAACCTACTATCATTCAAACTTTCCTTTTTGTACGGTACCACTTCATTCCCCAACGTCTCCATCCCTCTTTTCACTCTATAGATACCCCTCATTTTTTCCATAAAATCTTGCATCAAATTTCACTCATCTCCCAAATTTCTATCATACTATCTCCTAATCATTTCCTCTTCTTCCCCGGCAAAAATGGCAAAGTGGGTGGATACGTTTCTTCTTGTGGTCATCACTGTTTTTGTGGTGATCATGTCCTTTTTCTGTCTGCATAGTCCTGAAAAATGCGGACCTGGGATGTTTACACTCCCGTACATCTATATACTGTTGTTTATAGCATGGATTTTTAATCGTCATACTTAAAGTTTGTCGTATCTTTCGCTTTCAAATAATGTACCGTTCATTATATTTGTCGTACTGTTCGCTATATTTTATGTAATATTTGAACTATCAGTATTAAATATTGTACTATCTGTTGTACCGTCGTTTAATTATCGAGATAATATTATGTGTGTTTATTGCTAGTTAAATATTTATTTCTGTGCATTAAATCCTTTTCAATTTTATTATCGGTAATTTCGTTCGCGTACAGTATATTTTATTTATTTATTATGTTTTTGTTTTTCCAACAAATCGTGTAAATAATTTTTCACCATAAACACAACAAAAACAAAAAGAAAAAAAATTAACTTTAACTGTTAAATTTTCACTTTAACTGTTACGTTAATGCCCGAACAGCCAATTAACAGTCAAACCCGCTGGCAGCACGATTCTCCGTGTTTGTACCATCAGTCAAATCAATCTTTTGCATTTCAAAATTCCAAGATTTTTTTTCTAGAAGTCTTCTGATAATCACATGATCAACAGAGACTCAACACTG
Organism: Vicia villosa; assembly: GCF_029867415.1. NCBI lineage: Eukaryota > Viridiplantae > Streptophyta > Magnoliopsida > Fabales > Fabaceae > Vicia > Vicia villosa. The sequence goes on along the minus strand of NC_081184.1, from coordinate 132,331,388 downwards.
CACAAAAATCAGGTACGCCTAACTGTCTCCTACACAAACAGTCCCTAACTAGGGTTTTTGTTTTTTTTAGGAGAACAAGTTTTTTGAGACCTCAAATGGATTTCATGGATCTCCATATGTCTCAAAGTACCACCAGACAAATTTTCAAACTTCGATTCGCTCGGACGCACAGTCAAATTTTCATCATTTGATCAATGGTTGATCATAATTCATCAAGAAAAGTTCAGAAATCGACAAAACTCTAAGTTTCAAAATTAGGGTTTTCTCCTAAAAAGTCAACTGAACTTTGACCGGTCATAACTCTCTCCTCGTTCATCCGAAAAATTCCAGCCAAAGCTCATTTTGAAGGAAATTCAATTATCTTTCAAATGAAATTGGTCCCATGGTCATTGGATTTACCATTTGGAATATATGAGCCAAGACATTACAGGTCATTTTCAAAGTCAACAAAAAGCAGTTTTTTGTCAAAGCCCATAACATCAAGATAACTTCTCCAAATGCAAAAAAGCTTCCAAAGTAGCTTGTAGAGGACATCTTGAGGTTTCTAAAAAGTACAAGAACTCCTTCATATGATCAAAATTGAGGGAGTTATGCCATGTTGAAGTTGTCCATTTTTTGGGAAAATGCATGAAACCAACATTGGTCAAAATTGTTTTTTTTTCCAAAAGGGCCCAAGCATTTGTGATCCAAACATGTTCCTAATAATATTTAAGTCCTCCCACGACCAATCTTAGGCCCATGACATTTTTATTTCTTTTTTGATTTAATTTTACTTCATTTAAAGTTAAATTAAAAAAGAAATGATCCAAGATAATGATCCAATGCTTTGTCTCTAGCACGAGTCACCAAGTTTGATTCAAATTCTGAAGCATAGAGGTACAGAAGACCTATGGCAAGAGGGGTGAAGAAAATTCAAGCCATGGCCAAGATTTTTAAAAGATTTTTATTAATAAAAAACTCAACAATTCAAAAGCACTCAAGAGCTTAGTTGCTTAAGTTTTCAGCACTCAATATTGCTTATAAATGGCTTGAGTACTTCAGCATCAAGGGGACACACGAAAATCCACAAAGAAGTAGCCAAAACACTTGCAAAAAATACAAAAAAATATCAAAAACATTGTAATTTTCGTTTTCTTGTTTCCAGCCATTATCAATTCAAACTAATTGTCCAAATCATCTTCTAAGACATAATATAGTAATTTTGGATCATTACTCATGGCTAGATGCTCATAGAACTCATGTTTCAAAAGTAACATATTCATGCATATTTTCAACTTCTAATATTTCCATTATAAGCATGTTTAAATGAAAACTAATGACTTTGTTAGCTTCCTGAGATCATATGGAGTAGGTTTGACGTGTCACATGTGAGCCTAAAGCCCTGAACCATTGTGTGCCATGTTTGAAGCTCAAAGCTTCAATCTCTTCGTTTTCATACTTAACGTGCTCAAATGAAGAAACTAACCCCATATTCATGTTCAGGAGGAAAATTTAAATGGATCTGGGCTGGTTGTTTTTTTGTTTGGCTCCATTTTTGCAGGTTATGAGCACAGGTAATAATGGCGGTTCTGCGAAGAAAAAAATGGTGGTTAAAACCGCCACAATTCGCGTAGAGAAAAAGCTGAAGGAGACGGAGGTTGAAGACGATCACGCGTCCAAGCGTGGTTCGCTAGTCAATTTTGACTCCTCTCTCCGCTCGCGTGGCATCATGTGGCTGGCCAGTCAACATTTCAACTCTTCCTCTTTCCATTTCCATTGGTCCACGCAGGATGTGGTGGACCCAGTCTGACTTTAGTCATCCCCACAAATTCAATGCTTTACCCTATCCCAAGACTATCATGTGCCTTAAATCACAGCCCTTGGATCGTCACTGTATCATCATCATCACATACTCCCTCATAGATCAAACACATAGGATCACAGATTTAAATATTTTCTATTTTATTTAATTTTCTTTGTAAAATTATTTTAAAATAGTTTTAAAAATAAAAAATTTATGCAAAAAATATTTTTAGGTTGATAAAATATTGTATTAATTTTTACACAAAAATATTTTATTTTTCTTAATAATTAAAATATTTTGTTTAGTTAATCAATATATATTCATATATTTCCCTTTTAATTATTTCTAACCTATCAAAAAAATCATAAAAAAATATTTTCTTGTTATTGAATTAAGTTTATATATTATAAACTAATTTTGTACATATTTAGATTATTTTTATCCTTAAGTTTAATTTATGTGTATAATTATTTGTCTAATTATATGTTAATTAATTTAATAATTTCAAAAACAATTTCAAAAATCACAAAAAAATTAATTTCATTTTAAAATTAATTAACAAACAATTTGGACATATTTTAGACTTAATTTTTTTTAGGGTCAAATTTTATTTCAAATTCTTAACCTTTTAATTAAATTAACACCATCAAAAAAAATCCAAAAATATGTTCCCTTTATCTTATTGCAATTTAAATTCATAGATAAGTGTATAGGTTGTCAAATTCATGTAAATAGTGTAGTTTACATTTCTCACACAATCGATGTAATAGCGTAGATTTACTTTCCGCATTTTACATTCCCGCACTTTAATTTCTGTACATATAAAACTGTGTATGTCAAGAATAATAACTGACGCATTAGATCACTAATCTCAAGACAAAATATATCTGAAAACAAGACACAATCACACTTGCACCTCTTAGGGTAATCCCTCTGTTACTCTTTTCAAAATCAAATCTTACTGTTTCAAATACAATTCAAATTTCTGTCTATATCCAGTCAAGGAAAATTTTCTAAAGGAATAGGAAAGAACCTTATAAACTTAGGATATACCTCCTAATTGCTTGCTCAATCAAAAACAACAAAAGTTCTCACATATCACTGTTTTTTTAAAACAAACTTTCAAAAGACTACACTTTGTATATATCCAAACAAGGATCATTACGAAGTTAAAAATCTTTTTCAAACCATCAAAATATCTTTCGAAAGATAAATACTTTGTATACATCCGCACAAGGATCATTACAAAGTTAACTCTTTACAAAATATTTAAAACCACATACAAGCATTTCAAGCAAAACAAACAATTCAAACAAGTGAGCTAAGCAATTAAGAGCCCATGGATAACCATGGATACAAAGGGTGCTAACACCTTCCCTTTGTATAACTTACCCCCGAACCCAAAATCTCTTTAAGGTCTTTTTCTGTTTCTTTTATAAACCTTTCCTTAATTGGATAAAATAAAAGTCGGTGGCGACTCTCTGATTTTCACAACTCAAAAAATAAAAGAAGAGTCAGTTCGCATCCCACAAAAAACCGAGGCGACAGAATGATGAACTTAATTGATATGAACAATACTTGTATGCTTAATCTAGGATGGAAAATGAAGTGTGAGGACAAGCCAAGGTTTTAGGGGAAATATGATAAAGGTCATAATTCTTTCTCAAAAGTGGAAGTCAAAGCCTATGATTCGAGCCTTTGGAAAAATATTGTAAACATCTGACCTATCTTGATTGACATGGCTTACTGGAGTATAGGAAATAGGGATAGAATTAATGTGTGGAAGGATAATTGGGTCCATCCAGGGCTCATTCTTGAAAAGTTGGGGATTTCTTTTAATTGATACACATCAAATTGAGAAAGTTGGCGATTTGACTATTGAGATAGGAGGTTGGAATCTGGACTACATCAGGAATATTTTTCCCTCAAGATATCTTAAATAAGCTGTTAGCATTATATCCTTCCAAGTGATGTTATGGTGAAGAGGTCGGCATGAGGAGACGTATAAAGTCTGGTATATTCATAGTTTCAAGTGCTTATAATCTCATTAGCTTGTCCAACAGTGAACAAGACAATTCTGAATCCTGAGATTTTTTTTTTTGTAAAATTGATGTTATTCCAATTGATTGGTTGCATTATCCAAAATAATATGGAGTGTACAAGATATTTTGGTGAATAAAGGACGCATGTGGGACACGATGTTCCAGCGTGTGTGCAACATCTGGCCCTTGTGAGCAGGTCAATGTTGTTGTTATTCAGAGCGTATTTTATGGATGTGTGCAACGAGATTTGTTGCTATCTTTTAACAATGTGTTATTTATATTTATTTGATAAGATTGAATAAGATTAAATCAATTTAATTGGAGATTTAAATTTGAAGAAAAATAAATCAAATCTTTTTGGAGCCTTTTGGGAAAACAAAAAAAAAGCACTTTCTACAAATCTAGATGTGATATACTCTTATGCCCATTGAATAAAAGCCCAGAAGTTGTATTGTTATTAAAAGAGACTCAAACCTAACGTTTGAAGGGTGTGCAAGAGTTGCATATCTTTGTGTTAGGGTTTCTATTTTTAGTCCTTTGTTTGTGTTATTGTTTGTACACCATTCTAGCGCTTGCATTCATATCTTAAGGCATATAGTTTGGTTTGTTAGTTCAGTTGTAATTCAACATTCTTGAAATTTCTTATCATATTGATCACTAAGGCTAGTGATTGAGAAAAAGTGAAAAGGGTTCTCATATTTAGGAGGAGTCCTAAATAGAAACACATGGGTAGAATTAAGAAGAGGGGCATTGAACAATGATTTTTAATCTAAGACATTTTGTACTAATTCTACTGAGAGTGGCTTTCCTTTTCTTTCTTTTTTGGGTTTGAATCCCCCTAGACATAGTTGAGGTTGCACCAAACAAGGTTACCAAATATCTTGTGTTCTTTATTTCATTTTTTTACTTCATTGTTGCTGTAAAAAAATTCATTAATTTGTACAAAATTATCTTAGACATTGTGTCCAACATCTGTCTCCTTGAGAATATAATTTCAATTGGCATCAGAGCAGGTACCCTGTTCTGTTTGGGTGAGCTCTAAGGAAGATATTTTATGTTCAAATGAACAAACTAAGGATGGAGGGTTAGTCAATAGCCTACATGTCTTGGATGACACCAACTATGATTATTGGAAAGCTAAAATGGTTACTTTTCTTAAATCAATGGCCAGCAAAACATGGAAGGTTGTTGTAAAAGGTTTGAAACATCATGTGATTACTTCTCAAGATAGAACATCAATCTTAAAGCCTGAAGTTGATTGGTCAAAAGTTAAAGATGATGAAGCTCTTGGAAACGACAAAGCTTTCAATGCTATTTTCAATTGTGTGGACAATAACATGTTTAGATTGGTCAACACATGTAATGAAGCCAAAGAAACATGAGAGATTCTCAAAACTGCACATGAAGGAACATCTAAAGTGTGTATGTCAATGCTAAAGCTCCTCACAACATTGTTTGAGAATCTGAGAATGAAAGAAGATGGGTCCATCTCTGACTTCAACATCATACTGCGTGACATTGCCAACACTTACTTTTCCTTAAGAGAGAAGATGTTTGAAGAAAAACTGGCCAAAAAAAATTATCAGATCTCTACGTAAGAAGTTTGATATGAAGGTAGCAGCTATTGAAGAAGCCTAAGACTTAAGAAAAATCAAAGTTAATGAACTCATTAGTTCTCTACAAACCTTTGAGATGTCTATAAATGATAGGTCTAAAAAGAAGAACAAGAGAATTTCATTTCTATCCAACACTAAAGAGGATGAAGATAAAGGTGAAAGAGAAGAAAGTTTATCATATGTCATAGCTCTTGTTGGAAGAAAGTTCAAAAAAGCCTTGAAGAAGCTGACAGAAAATGGAGGACAAATGTCCAAAACAACATGTCAGACATTGGTTCCCAGCGCAAGAGCAAAGATGAAGACAATGTAAGAAAGGGAAAAGGAGCACAATGTTACAAAAGTTAAGGGTTTCGTCACATTAAAGTTGAATGTCCTACTTTTCTAAAGAAATAGAAAAGCATTATCAATAACTTGGTCTGATTCTAATGATGAGAGTGAAGGAGAAACTGCTAACAAGGTGATGGTCTTTATTGGGAAGTATGAATCTAGGAGTGAGTCTAGTGATGAAGATATCACTGAGGAATATTTAGTTGCAATATACAGAATCTTATACACCAAGTTGGAGGAAGCTTTCATAGCAGGAGAGAAACTGAAGAAAACTATAAGTGATCTCCTTCAAGAAAAAGAGAAACTTGTTTCAACCATCACAAGTCTGGAAGAGGAAGTAACTTTGTTAAATTCCAAACTTGAAAATATGACAAAATATGTTCGAATATTGAACAATGATTCATATATGTTAGATGAAATCTTGGAAGTTGGGAAGATGTCAGGGAATATAAAGGCTACAGGGGTTGACTACAGCTCCATGAACAAAAAGATCAAAATTTCCTCTAAGAAGTTTGTTACTCCTAACCTAAGAAAAAAATTGAGTTCCTGATGGTGGACCACATGTCTCAACAACCGATTCGACATATGTACCCTCAGTATAGAAGCTATACAAAATATTTTGTCAGATGTCATAATTGTGGGAGATATGGTCAAATAAGGCCATATTGCTATAAATTGTATGATTATCCTCATTCCTATAGTCAACCAAGGCTTAATAGAAAATCTGGCAAGAAAGTTCATGCAAGGAAAATGTGGAAACCCAAAGCAACAACCATAAGTCTCATAGTCAATACATCTCTTAGATTTTCGTCAAAAGAAGATTCTTACTTTGATAATGATGTTCTAGGCACATGATTGGAGAAATGAACTATCTAGAAGAGATAAAATCTTACTTAAATAATTATATTACTTTTGGTGATTGAGCAAAAGGTAAAATCAATGTCATACAAAAACTGTTTTGTCCAAGTTTCCCTTTCCTCGATGATGTGATGCTGATAGAAGAATTAACTACAAACTTGAACAGTATAAGTCAACTATGTGATCAAGGTCTGAATGTGAGCTTCAACAAATCAGAATGCGTTGTTTCCAGTAAAGATCAAGAAGGGCTATTGAAAGGCTCAAGGTCCAAAGACAACTGTTATTTGTGGGTATCTAACAAATGTCAGTGTAACATCCCGATTTTTATTAATATTTTTAATAATTATATTAGTAATTATATTATTTGGTGTTTTTAATAATTGCTTATTTATTTAGTTTTTATGTGATATAATAATTATTTAAGTATTTAATTATGTGAGTGTTTGTGTTGTTTGACTTAATTGAGTTATTAGAGAGATATAACTAAATGGGCCTAAGTGATAGAAACATAATGGATGGATTGGTGGGTTAAGCCCAATTGACATAAGTGAGATAGTAAGAGAAGGTTAGGGTTTTAGAGGTTACTATTTTCATTTGGGGAAAAAGATAGGAAGAAGAGAAAAGAGGCAAAAGGGAAGAGAACAATGGTGGAAGAGAAAAGCTAGAAGAAACCACATTTTCGCCGCAAGTTTCAGCATTGAGTCACCTTAGCAAAACGGATGAATCTATCAATCCAACCGTTGGTTTGTCGCGTGGTTTTGACACAACGTTCCTGACTCGTAGAGGTAAGTTCTGACCGGAGCGATTTTAATTTTGAGGGTTTTAAGTTCGTCTGATAAGCTGATTTCCGAACTAGTTTTTAGGTGTGTCTCCAAATTATGTTTGAAGGATTTATTTTGGAGAAAAGCTTAGAGCTATGGTGAAAGAGTCCATATTTGCCAAGGTAAGGGTGGGGTTCTTTCATGCTAAAGGGTTGTATGATAGTATGTTATGGTGGGTTTGATTCTATACTTTGATATACATGTTCTTCTATGTTGCAATTTTGGGTATTTGATGATTTGTTGGAATGTGATGATATAAATGTGATAAGTTGTGTGCAATTGATAATCTATGTGTATTAGAATGTTGTGTTTGTTGTGGGTAAACCATTGATAGTGAAATAATGAGTTTTGGTTGTAGAATTGGAAAATAATGGAATAGAAATATAATAGTTGAATTGAAATTAATATAGTTTGATTATTAATTGGATAGTTAAATTATTAGTTGAATTAATTCCAATAAGTCTATGTGATTGGAATATACTTGGACTTGAACCAATTATTCAGTTTATCGATAAATTACGGTATTTTGAGAAATTGACCGTATTTGTGTTTTGGTTGAATATTCAAGTTGAGAATAATATATTGTTATGCCAATGATGTTGTTTTGATAATTAACATTATTTCTACTTGATTTAGTTGATGATTAAAAGTTGATTTGATTTACTTGACATATTGGCATATTGAGATTATTTTGAGAATTGACCAAAAATTGTGATTTCGATTTGGATGTCTTTGTTGCGAGTAATGTTGTGATTGTCAATATGATTATTATTGTGCATTGTTATGTGATTAACCTTATGGTATGAATCCTAGCTAATTGTCGTTAGTTTAGTAGATTATGATGATAATTGTGATGACTGTGTTAATATGTGAAATTGAGTAATTGTGTCGATGTGCCGAAACATGATGATAATTGTAATGATCTTGATGATATGCGAATTGTATATTTGTGACGATTTTGTGAATACGTGATGTTGTATATATTTGTGAGGATGATTTTGTGACTAAGTGAAGATGAAATATTATAGTGACGTGAATTACCTCGAATAAATGGTAATGTGATTGTGATATAGGCTTATGCCTCGTGACGATATGTGATTTTCATGAGTATGTTGTGTTGTCTTGTTTGTCGAGTTACATTTCATATGCATACTCTGTGACGGCTTGAAAACTATGGCAAACATGACGGACCAAATGGCAATTAGTGACGGGGCTGAAGCTCCGATTGGTACCACATGCATATGCATAGTATGAGTCGCATTCGAGTTTGTATACCGAGTTGCATTCGATTCATTGTTATGATGTGTGGATGCATAGTTTGTGAAGTTGAATTCATTTGATATGGATTGTTGATGTGTTGTAGATATGATGTACGTGAATGAAACATATATGATGAGACTGTGAATATATATGATGAGACTGGGAGTAGTTTTGTAGTTCTTGGCTTGTGTTTGTTGGTTGGTTTTTTTCTTGATTTTCTTGGTTGTATAAGGGTGAACACCTCTAGTGCTTATCTTTAATTCCAAGTGGCCCCTTGCTTATAAAAAAGTACTTGTTATTTTAGGTACCAATGGGAGAGTGATTTTATACTTTCTTTTAAATTTTTAAAAAATAAAAGCAGTTCCAATTTTTAAGTTTTTAAAACTCAAAATTAATTTTAAATATTAAAATAATTATTACAATATGTAATATGAGTTTAAGGGTAGTGCACAGAGAGTGTAAAACAATATTGCACATACAACCAATTAAAATCTTTAAATTTACCATGTTATATCAGTATTTTAAAAATAAAAAGAAAACATGATTTGACGAGATACACGTCTCTCGTTGGTTAACAGTGTAAAGAAAATTATTGTGAGTGCACATTCCTTTTTCTCGTGTAATATACATTTAATAGTAATTTAAAAAATAATAGTAAAATTAATCAAATTAACAACAATATAATTTTAATAATAATTGAAAGTGTTAGTTGTCGATAGACCATTAGTATATTGGTGGTTGGTTATGATCAAGTGGTGGTTGGTACTGGTAAAAAATTATAATAAAAGGCGTAATTGATATATAGTAGTTCATACTACTATATGAGAATACCCTTATGTTTTTAGAAAATATTGATCACACAACTAGACATGAATATGTAAGCTTTCACACTTTCTCTCTTTCACACTCTAAAGCTTTGATTCATTTTGTCAATCGTATAAGAACTTCACTTGAATATTTTTGAGGATGAGGCTTTGGATGCTACATGAATGAACCTTTTTACTAATGATGTTCTATGGTTGTAAACTCTATATGCTTTACTCGATGATTAGTACCATAGAAAAATACCTTCATTAAAGTTTACATCAAATTTACCAGGATTGTCATTTTAGTTATTTAAAATAAAGCATTTGAAACCGAAAAAGAAAAAATAGGAAATATCAGATTTCCTGGCTTTAAGTAACTCATATGGTGTCTTATCTAGGATAGGTCGAATTGCCATCGTATTTATAAAATTACTTATGCGGACTCATTTCTCTTATTAATGTTTGAGACAATTCTTCTAAAATACGATTGTTGCGTTCAACAACATCATTTTGTTGTGGAGGTCTCGGACATGAGAAATTATGATTAATCTTATTTTCGTTATAAAAGTTTTCAAATTGATGTTTTAAAAACTTACAATCATGATCACTACGGAGAGTGACAATTTTAAAATCGTAAAGATTTTGAACAAGCTTAAAAAACCTAAAATAAGCTCTAAAGGTAACATCCTTACTGGATAAGAAGAGCGTCCAAGTGAATCTAGAATAGTCGTCCACAATAACAAACCCGTAGTAGCTACCGCATGGACTTCTTGCCCTCGAAGGGACAAATAAATCCAGACGGATAGGCTCAAGAGGTTTTGAAGTGGAATTAATGTCTTTTCGATTTAAAGAAAATTCTCGTTTGCTTTCCCATTTGGTAAGCATCACAAAGTTCATCTTTTGAAAACTTTTATATTTGAAGACCAACTACTATATTTTTGGATGTTATCTTATTTATTAAGTCAAATGTACATGTCCTAAACATCTATTCCATAGTCAAAATCTTCATTCTTAGTAACTAAATATTTAGTACCATACATTGACACATCATCCAATTTTATGGTATTTGTGGAGGGATCTCTCACAATATAAAATTTGTGGAGAGATTTCTCATAATATTTTACTTTTCGTGTTGTCTCCATAAGAGACGCCGCTTTCTTTGTGATCGAACTTGATAAACATCAAAGCTTCGCTCTTCATGTGTCTTGAACACCTGCTATCTAGGAACCACAACCTTTTTGTGAAGGCATGATAATTCTACAAAAAATCAAACAAGTAATTTAGGTACCCAGCTAGTGGTTCATGGGGATAGTTTAAAAATACTTATGTATCCAAGCCATTGTACTCTTAGAAAGTTTGGCATTCCTAACATGGCAAAAATATCTAATGTAACCTTTATCACCATATAATGACATGTTGCTTTATATAAAATATTATTTCTATCTATTCTAGCAAAGCAAGATTTTTTTATAAATAAAAAAAAATTGATTCCTCTTTCGCTTGGAGAAGTAAAAACAATGTTAGATAGAGAAATAGCTTGTAGCCAATTACCTTTTAAGATTTTCATTTTCAAGTTTTAAAATTGAACAAGTGTCACATTCCATCTTTACTACCTTTTCAACTAAAATATTATAAACAGACAATTTCTCAATAACGAGATATGCATATTCTTCCTTTAAGAAATCTATGGTACTAGTAAGATCACAAATCTCCTTTTCAAGGTTTGAAATAAGTTTCTTTTACAAATTTTTTTAAATGAACCTAATATGTCTGCATGTATTTCTCTAAATGTTTTAGATAGTTATTTATAAGAAGATTTAAATCAATGCTTTAGACGACATATCTGCAAACTACTTTTACGATCAATAGAGAATCAAATCAATTAAAGTATAATCTTTGTATCAATCAAAACAATAAATAATTTTTTTTCCTTCTAACATAAATCAGCTAAACTATATATATATATATATATATATATATATATATATATATATATATATATATATATATATATATATATATATATATATATATATATATATATATATATATATATATATATATATATATAGAGGTGGAGCTTATAATAATGTCGAGTTGAATGAGTTTGCGGCCTTCATTGAAGATAGTTTGTTGGTGGATGTTCCGAGTAAAGGTAAAAATTTTACTTGGTATAGCGGAGATGGCAAATCTATGAGTAGAATTGATAGGTTTCTTGTTTCGGAAGATGTGGTGAATGATTGGGGGGTGGTAGGCCAATTAGTGGGGGATCGTGACTTATCCGACCATTGTCCAATTTTGTTGGAAGTGGATAAAAATGATTGGGGTCCTAAACCGTTTAAATTCAACAACGAATGGTTTACTTTTGATTCTTTCTTTCCATTTGTGGAAAAGGAGTGGAAGGACTTAAAGGTGTATGGGAGAGGTGATTTTGTGTTGAAGGAAAAGCTTCGTCTCCTTAAAGGAAGGCTTAGATGGTGGAATTATGAAGTTTTTGGTAGAATTGAATTAGATGTAGAAGAAGGGGCTAGAGATATTAATTTGGGTGATGATAGATTGGAAGTGGGTGGGAGTGATCTTCATGAGGAGGCTTTAAAGGATAGGAAGGAGGCTACTAGTCGGTTTTGGTCAAATTTGAGGATTAAAGAGAATATGCTAGTTCAAAAAGCTCGTTTGAAGTGGCTCAAGGAAGGTGATTCTAATAGCGGTTTCTTCCACAAAGTCATGAGAGAAAAGAGGAGATTCAATCACATTGGTCCTATCACTTCTTCGGGGGGTCTTTTGGAATCGGTTGAAGAAGTTAAGGAGGAGGTGGCGCGTCACTTCACGAGCAAATTTACGGATGGGGAAGGGGTTTCTCCTTCATTAGAAGGGATCCATTTTGAGAGCCTTAGTAATGTTGATAAGGTGAGGCTTGAGAGACCGTTTTTCGAAGAGGAGGTTTTGGAGGCGATTTCGGAGTGTGGAGCATCCAAAAGTCCGGGTCCGGACGGTTTCTCTTTTCTTTTTATAAAGAGGTGTTGGTCTTTTTTAAAAGATGATTTTATGAGATTCTTGGATCACTTTTATGTTGGCGGTGAATTGTCCAAAGCGGTTACGTCCTCCTTCTTGGCTTTGGTCCCGAAATCAACTAATCCTTTAGGATTGGATGATTATAGACCCATTTGCTTGGTGGGTTGCATGTACAAATTGGTGGCTAAGTTGTTGGCGGGGAGATTGAAACTTGTGTTAAACTCCATTATTTCCAAGTGTCAAAGCGCTTTCGTTCCGGGAAGGCAATTACTCGATGGAGTTGTGGTGGCAAATGAAGTGGTTGACTTCGCTAGGAAAGAAGGTACTTCTTGTCTTCTTTTTAAAGTAGATTTTGAAAAAGCTTACGATAAGGTTTCTTGGAATTTCTTACGTTTCTTGTTGGTTAAAATGGGCTTTGGTATTAAATGGCGTAAATGGATGGAATTGTTGGTTTTTAAAAGTGACATGTCGGTGGTGGTTAATGGAAGTCCTACGAGGGAATTTGTTGTCAAAAGAGGTTTGAGACAAGGTGATCCTTTATCGCCATTTCTTTTTGTTATTGTGGCGGAAGCTCTTACTAGGTTGGTTCATAGATCCATCTCTATTGGTGAGTATGAGAATCTAGTGGTTAGGCGGAGTTGTAAGGTGGACATCCTTCAATTTGCGGATGACACGCTATTGATCGATGAAGGTTCTTGGAAGCATGTTAAGGCTCTAAAGATTGTTTTAAGGGCTTTTGAGTTAGTTTCGGGTCTTGGTATTAATTTCCACAAAAGTAAATTAATTGGGATTAATGTGTCACCATTCTTTTTGGAAGCCGCATCGTATTACCTCTCTTGTAAGATTGAAGATAGTAATTTCTATTTTCTCGGTATCCCAATTGGTTTTAATCCTAGGAAGGAAGCTACTTGGTTACCTCTTTTGGTAAAGTTGAGAAAGCGGTTGCGGGGTGGAAGAATAGGTTTCTCAACCTTGGAGGTAGAATCACGCTTTTGAAGTCTATTTTGAGTTCTCTAACTATTTTCACCATGTCGTTCTATAAGATGCCGGTTAAAGTGGTTCGAGAATTCACTAAGTTGCAAAGTAATTTCTTATGGGGGGGGAGTGGAGGAAAAGCGCAACATTCATTGGGTGAGTTGGAAAATTGTGACGTTACCATACTTATATGGAGGTTTGGCAATTAAGGATATTAATGACTTTAATTTGGCTCTTCTTAACAAGTGGAGATGGAGGATAGTTCAAGGGGGTGGGTGTTTGTGGTATGAGATTTTGAAGGCCCGGTATAGCGATCTAAGCATGCATGTTATTTGTGGAGGTGAGGTTTCAAATCTTTCTTCTTTCTCTTTTTGGTGGCAAGACTTGTTAAAGGTGGGTTTTCTCTCACCTTTTGAAAAAGACCCTTTTATTTCAAATTGTCTTTTTTATGTTGGAAATGGTTTTTCTACACCATTTTGGGAAGCTTGTTGGTTAAATAATGTTTGTTTGATGGAGGCTTTTCCGGAGCTTTATGGGTTGTCTTCGTTGAAGAAAGTGTTCGTAGCGGCGATGGGTGGGTGGTGGGAGGGGGAGTGGAGGTGGGGAGATCTTGGAATACCGGAGGGAGCGGCGTTGGAAGCGGGTTTACTTGTCAAGCTTTTAGATTTACATGCTCTTTTGGAGTCACACGGTGGTTTACATGACGAGAAGGATACCGTTGCTTGGCTTCTTGATACGGTTAAAGGGTTTTCGGTAGCTTCATGTTACCATCGGTATACTATTTTGCGCACTCCTTTTGGTCCTCAAAATAGGAATGATGTGGTTTTGGAAAAAGTGTGGAAGATGGAGGTCCCTTTCAAGATCAAAGCTTTTGCTTGGAGGCTTTTTGTGAATAGACTTCCCACTAAGGACCTTTTAATGTATAGAGGTATTAAGTTCTCTTCTTCTAATTTGAATTGTTTTTTTTGTGATAGGCAATTGGAAAATAGAGACCATTTATTCTTCAATTGTGATGTTAGTAAGGTTGTTTGGAATGAAATTGCTTTGTGGGTGGATTTACCGGGTTGGAAAGGGGAAGATTGTATTCCGTTTTTTGTGGAATGGTTTTCCATGGGCCATGTAAAAAATATCAAAGGTGGCAAATTGGGGGTGTTGTGGCTTGCTACTTGTTGGATCATTTGGTTGACAAGGAATGGCTTGTGCTTTAGGAATGACTCTTGGAATATTAACAATATTGTGTGGAATATCAAAATTTTGGTATGGAGGTGGTCGGCGTTCGGCGATATTGCTTATCCCAATTGTAGCTTTTACGATTTTAGCAAAGACCCTTTGTCTTTTATGTCGTAATTGTAATTGGTTTGTAATTTCGTTTTGTCGGATTTATTCCGGATTGTGTATCAAGGTTGGAGAACCCTTAGTTCTCTCTTTTATTAATTCTTGCTTACACAAAAACAAAATATATATATATATATATATATATATATATATATATATATATATATATATATATATATATATATATATATATATATATATATATATATATATATATATATATATATATATATATATATATATATATATATATATATATATATATATATATATATATATATAAAGAATAATTTGACCAGAGACTTCCAAGCAATAACTCTCAAACCACTTGTTGTTAAAATAACTCTAGTATATGGAACAAAACACAATAAAAATCAAAATAAGATATTTCAAAAATAATAATAATTAATGTCTCACTATGTAAGCATATCCAAAGAAGAAGAAAATAAAGTTGACTAGGACACACCTATAATGTATTTATTCTGGTTCAATTAAATTAATATATTCAAGAGGAGCAACATCTCATGGATCCACTATATTTCAAGAGAGATTATAAGATGAGTTACAAAAAATAATCGTTTCAAGTTTATAAGAATATCTTTTATTTTTTATTCAAGTTTTTTTCAATGTCATCCCCATTCAATATATGAATTACACAAATATAAAATGTTTATACGTTTTTCCTAATGTATCTTTCCGTCAATATTTAAACCGAACAAATTCAAGTCCAATGTATGCTTAATAGTGTTTTTCAATCTATTTAAATATCTCAAAAGTCTTGTAATTTTTAAAATAATGAATTCTAAGGATATCTCCCTTTACCTCTCTAAATTTTACTCATAAAAAGTTTTAATCAACAGAAACATTTTTCTCATAAAAAGTTTTAATCAACAGAAACACACTTATGTATCTTGCATATAATGCTTTGTATAAATTCGCTCCATTCATACATGATACAACTCCTGCAAGTGCAGGTTTCATTCAAATCTACAATTCTAAATGATCTAAAAACATTTATAATATTAATAACAAAATTTAACTCCTGTGAATATATTTCATAAAGTTTCTTGTTTGAATTTCCGCTAATAATTAACAATTATTGTGTTGAATCAGATTTTAAATTTTCTATATAAATAATTTTAAAAAAAAATGTTCAAATTTTATAAAATTTCTAATTTCTTTTTGTTTCAATAAATTTAACTTATTTTCCAATTCCTTTTTCATATCATTGACTAACCTTAGGCTATATAAATGCCATAAGATAAGGGATCTAGTAACAAACTCTAGCACAAATACAAATATGATACTATACAAAGTAGGTCTACTTATAAACCATAATAATTGAAAATAGGGTAAGACCTTTCTGTAGTTTAGGCTAAAGCGCACATTTGATTAGGGTAAGAAAATAGCAAAAACACAATAAATTAACTTAATTTCCATAACATTGATCCATCAATTCATACATTACTTAACAAATCTTGGCGACAAATTGGACAAGTTGTTTTCCCTCCATGTAACCAAGAATTGAGACATGATGAATGAAATTCATGAGCACACAAACCAAAAGGTTGAATCAACTCTCCTTTTTTAAATTCTTCCATGCAAATCGGACAGTTCGCAGTTCCATCATCTCCTTTAAAAGTTTTAAGGACTGGAAGCTCTTTTATCACACGTCTATCATTCTCTGCTCTTCTATTAAACGAAACTTCAACTCCGGCTCCTCGTCTATCATGATTCATGCTAGCTCGAGCATTTTGATTTCTTATAATTTCATGTTGATTCCTTATGAGAATTCTGACTTCTTGTCTTTCATGATTCATGCTAGATCGAGTATTTTGATTTCTTAAAATTTCAGATTGATTTCGCCTGAATTCTTCCGCGAGTGTCCTGTTTAAATCTTTTTCTACACATACATCACACATTAGACATAGAAATAATAAGATTAATGGCAAAAACATAAAAAATTCTAATACTAATTCCGAAGCCATATTCTATTAGTGAATAAAGAGATTTAAATCAATGAAATTTTTTTTGGGTGAATGAATGGGGTTTTAGTAAAACAATGGCCTTTCACTTTGTAATTTATAATTTATAAGTGAGCTTTGAAGGAATTTTATTTGTTCAAAAATTATATTTCCACCCGAAATATATTCCTTATTTTTCTTAACGGTTGTTTCCTAAATAGTATATATTCAAATTCAAAGAAAAAATATCAATTCTCAAATATAAGGTTATTCTCAACTTTTTGTTACAGATTATTTTCAAATTCTTAAACTATCTTTTGTCGATGAACAAAATAGTCTTTATTTTAGGCACAAATGAGACTGATTTTCTACTTTCTGTTTTAAAATTTTAAAAGTTATAAATAGTTTCAATTTTAAAATTTTAAAAATTAAAGTTAATTTGAAAATTTTAAATATATATTATAAATATATAGTATTTATTTAATAGTAATTTAAAGATTAGTGGTTGAATTTATCAAAAAATAATAATAATAATAATAATAATAATAATAATAATAATAATAATAATAATAATAATAATAATAATAATAATAATAATAGAGGAGGGTTATATTTACTGCAGGAGTAAGTTATTATAACTTACTCCAAATCTAGACCATTGATTCTTCTCAATCTAGTGGTTAAAAATAATAAGTAATTAAATGTGGAGAGAGAAAACTATTACTTATTATTTTTAACCATTAGATTGAGAAGAATCAATGGTCTAGATTTGGAGTAAGTTATAATAACTTACTCCTAGAGTAAATATAACCTTCCTCATAATAATAATAATAATAATAATAATAATAATAATAATAATAATAATAATAGTAGAAAGTGGTGGTTGTCAGTTATTGGTTAGTAGAGAGGTAACTGAAACTAAACATAGTGGTAGTTGTAAAAAATATAGTGAAAGTGGTAGTCGATAGTGGTTGAATTAGTAATCAAAGGTGGATAATACGGTGATCAACAATGGTCAAGTGATGGTTTTTTATATTCGAAGTGATGGTAAGGTGGTGATTGTCAATGAGCTCAATCATGGTTAATGATGGTTATATTGATGATCGGAAATGGATGAGTGAATGAATGGTTAAAACTAATAATAAGAGTGGTGGTCAACAACGATGACAATGATAATTTGTAGTGGTCAAATTGATGGTGGCTAGTGATTAGATTAGTGGCTATTAAGAGCATCTACACCGGGTGTTATGAAAGTAGTTTCACAATAACCAATGCCACTGCATCAGGGTGTTATAGATAATTAGTCTTTTAATGGATAATATAATAAAGCCACTGTGGTTAAAGAATATCACTGTGTCTTAACTTTTTCCTTTTTTTTCCTTTCTAGATGTTAATGTTTCCCCAAAGTTTGGACTCCTTTTCCATCCGATACTTTTCTAGATGCTTCTAATGTATTTTCCAAAAAAATTGCATTCAATGCTTTTCCGAATGTCTCTGATGTATCTTCATATTGTTTCTTGTCCTTCCATGGCTTTTATGGATGTTTCTAATGCATTTCCCAGAGTTTGATACATTCAATGCTTTTCTGAATGTCTCTGATGTATCTTTAGTTTGGATTCCCTATTCATGCAATTCTTTTCTTGGTGTTTCTAATGTATTTTTCAGAGGTTATTACATTCAATTATTTCCTTAATGTCCCTGATGTATCTTTAGATCGGTATCTTTACCATCCAATGCTTTTTTTGATGTTTCTAATGTATTTTTCAAAGTTATTACATTCAATGCTTTTCTGAATTATTTTGATGTATCTCTTGATGTGTTTCTTGTTCATCCAATGCTTTTCTGGAGGTTTTTTATGTGTTTTTCCAAAGTTGTTACATTCAATACTTTTTTGAAAGTCATTGATGTATCTTCATATTGTTCCTTTTTATTCAATGCTTTTCTCGATGTTCTTAATGTAATCTCCAATGATGTAACCATTCAATACTTTCCTAAATGTCTTTGACGTATCTTTAGATTTGGTCTAATTCCACATGTAATTCTTTTCTAGATGTTTCTGATGCATTTTCTAGAGTGGGTTTCTCTTTTGCGTCTAATGCTTGTCTAGCATATCCATCATATCTTTCTAAGGTATGTCCCTCTTATTCTAAGTTTCGTTGGATATTTCTTGTCATTCAGACAGATCTCTAGAAATATCTTGTTTTCCCCAACAAGTCTTTCTACCTCATTCAATCCTCAATAAAATTTCTATTAAGAGTATTTACTATAATTTCCACAAAGTCTTTTTCTCATATCATACCCCAGTAAAAAAGGAAAAAAATAGTTCATTCATAGCATAGCATGACATTGCATCAAAGGACAAAAATTGACTACTAAAATATTTAATTTTCTCTCACTGCGACTATACAAAGAATGACTTTCTTCATATACTTTGATTAAATATATTTAATTAGGGGCACCTGTCATATCTCTCTTTTTGCCCCTTACCCTTTACATTCATCTAATGCATAACATCATTTTGGTCATTTGACATTAAAAATAAAGAAGGTAAATGCAAGGCCACAAAGCCAATGTCAACCTTGTTTTGAATTTCTTTATTCAATTTGAATTTGGTTAGCCATTTGATTTTAGTTGAATTTTGAAATTCAATTTAAAAAATATTAGCAAAAATTCTTTTTTCAAAAGCCATTTTTTCAAGACATCCTCAAGTCACTTTTTAAGCCATTTTTATGCTATTTCTTGTCAAGTTTGTAAACCATATTTCAAGTTACTTTACAAGATATTTTGAAGCCATTGTTTTAACTATTTTACTCAAGCCATCTTTTAGCGCCATTTTTGAGCCATGAGTTTTTGCATTTGTTGGTACCACATTACACTCCACAACCATTCATGTTTTGCTTGCAGTAGACAAATTTCACAATTCACACAATTTTCATTATAAATTCAAAATTTCATAACAAACATTATATTCAAATTAAAAACAAACACAAAACAAAATTAAGTTCATCTCATTACATAGCATCTCAACCTTACATTTACATTTTATAAAGGGTTAATGCTTTTATTTATTTTTTATTAGCCATTTTTTTCTTTTAAGATTTTATGATCTTCCAAATTAGGGTTAATGTTTTGGTAACTTGGGCTTAGGGCCAGTTTGTTTCAGCTTTAAAAAAATGGATTTTTTCTTTATATTTTTTAAAATAGATTTTCTAAAATCGTTTCTCAAAATATTACAAGTTTTTTTATATTCGTTTTTTCTAAAATGAAACACTAATTTTGACATCTTATAACATAAACATACATAATTGAAGACCAAAACTTAGTCAAAATCATAATTTTTTCAAATAGTTGTATTTCAAAAATAATTTTTATGAAAATCTATTTGAAATAGCTTCAAAATTAAGTGACTTTTTGAAATTTTGATATCTAAAATTTTTCCCATAAATAGATGAAATACCTAAAATCACATTTTAAGAATAACTATTCAAACAAATTTTTCATTTGAAACTTTTATAAAAAATTTCTTTGTAAAAATTTTTTTCACAAAATTTAGTAACACTATAAAAATCATTTTTTAAAAAAAAGCCAAAACAAACGGGCCCTTAGTTTGCATGAGCTTTATTCAATTCTTTTTTGTAACCCTTCATTTCAATTCGCACCCCTCCCTTTCTAGTTACTATTTTATTTCGATAAATCATTAATCTTTTTTTAGTTATTAAAATTTTGTTGATTAAACATTGAATTAATTTTCAATTGATTATTCTTGATAATTAATTTAAATTAACCTAATTAATTAATTTTAATAATTTTAATCGATTAATTTTGATACTTAACCATCATCCATTTGTTTAGTTACTATGTGCTTCATTTTATCCCCATTGTCAAGTGTACCACCATCCCTTGATTGTAACTCCTCGCACTACTTTGTTTTGATTCTTTTAGGTTTGTATGCTTAATTAAGTTAATCAACAACTTGACCTCTAAAATTTTCTTTCAAGATAAAAATGTTTGATCCAGCACCGAGATACTTTCCAATCAAATTTAATCAAATGCAAGTGCTTGATCAAACGTCAAGTACCTTTTCTCCGTTTATTCAAATAATTTCATAATCAAACACTTGATCCAACGTCAAGTCGTCTTTTCAAAATACTTTTCTCAAATAAATGGAATGAAAAAGGAAATGATTGTGCGTATGCCTCTTCTTTCTTCGAGTACTTGGACATTATCGTCTGGCTCAATGTTAGAGTACTTGTCTTCCAAATCAAAATTCTATAATTAAAACGAGTTTGGTTCATTTCTATGGTGGATGAAAAAGGAGTGATTGGGCATAGGCCTCTTCCTCTTCAAGTAATAGGACATTGTTGTAGAGCTCACTGTCTGAAGACTTGTCTTTCGCCAAAGAATTGTGACTATACTCGCCTCACACTTTCCCAATAATTTTGGATGAAAACACCACTTCGGAAAACCCAATTAATAACGGTTGGGAAAGATATATAACAATGCGGGCTCATGCGTTATTGTTCACCATATCATTGTAGAAAATAAAACTCACATTTGTGATAAAGTTATATGAATAATGTTAATAGAATCATATTTATAATATCACATAATTGTATCTCATTCAATTGTACTAGAACAAACAATCTACAGTTTACGCATTACATAACATCACATAATTGTAACTTGGTGTTTTTGGTGTCTTGTCTCTTGGTGTCTTGACTCTAAAGACCTACAATTTCAAATAATTATACTTGTTAGTAAAAATACTTGGAAAATATAAGATACATGAATATATTATGAATAAATAATAAATTATGTACTTGTTAATTTTCTCAATTGCCTTCTTTATAATCGATTTGAATAGCATGGACAACATCTCCATCAACTTCATCATATGAGGTAGGAACTTGTGTTGTGTAAGAAGGTGTGGACGGAATATCAAGAATTTCATCACTAATAGGAATGTGTTTTCCTGGGAGAACGGTTGACCATTTCCCCGATATATTTGACGGGTCGATAACATAGAAAACTTGTTTTGCTTGGGAAGCCATGATGAAAGGTTCGGTCATAAAATATGCCTTGTCAAGGTCGATGTTATACCCCAAAATTTGCCCACATCTTTTTTCAAGAAAAACTCCAATCTGAAAATTAAGAGTTTCATATAATCATGGATTTTTATTTCAAATATCCTAGCATATGAAGTACTTAAATTTCAGAATTTCTCTTACACAGTAACTTGGCTAACAGTGGAATTTATTCTTACGCAAACGCCAAATACTGTTCTTTACTTCACAAATACTATTTATTTATTTTACAGATAAATAGTACTAACACAGTTCATGCAGGGTTAAATCTTTTTTGCAGGCGCAAAAGCAGGAAACTCACACTGTACTGGTAACAATTGTTTTTGGTTTCCCACTAACTTTTGTACTATATTCCATTATTTTCAAAATCTTTTCAAATCTCTTCTTTCCAATTCAAATCTCAACTTTATTCTACACATCTCTCTTTTCCCAACAATATCATACACTTTCTTTCAAATCTCACTTCCACTCAAAATTTCCATTTGTACGGAATCACATCATTCCCCAACGTCTCTTTCCTTCTTTCCATTCTATAAATACTTCTCATTCTTCCATAAAATCTCACATCAAATTCTAAATCTTCTTTCAAATTTCTACTTCATCATCCATTTTCTTTCTTCTTTCCTAGCAAGAATGGCAAAATGGATAGAGACACTGTTTCTTACAGTCATCACCATTGCTACGGTGATCATGACTTTCTTCTGCCTACACAGTCCTGAGAAGTGTGGACCTGCAATAGTTGCATTCCCAATCCTCTACATGTTATTGATCATAGCATGGTTCATCAACCGTCATTTTTAAAGTTTGCCGTGTTTCTTATTTTCTTAAACGTACCGTCTATTCGTCGTACTGTTCAATAGTATGTAATATTTATGCTGTCAGTATTAAATGTTGTACTATTTGTCATAATATTGCTTAATTACTAAGATAATATTTTTTGTGTTTTCTGCCAGTCAAATATTTCTATTTCTGTGCAGTAAATAATTTTCAGGTTATTATCGGTAATTTTGCCCACATACTGTAAATATCAGTTATTTATTATGTTTCTGTTTTCTAACAAGTCATGTAAATAAATTTTCATGCTTCACACCAAACAAAAACAAAAATAACAACAAAAAAAAAAAAGAAAATTAACTTTGACGGTTGATTTTTCACTTTAACTGCTGCTTCAGTACACGAACAGTCAGTTGACAGACAAACTGCAGAC